>NC_062201.1:3582337-3619837 GCF_912470025.1 Vespa velutina
TATATTTAATGACACAATTGTATCAAGGGAAAGGCATCAAAGTATTACGTGTGTCTGTAAGGTATGGCCAAAAAAAAAAGAAAGAAAAAAAAAAGAAAGAAAAAAAAACTTTTGATTAGACATTTAAAGAATATAAGAAATATTTCAGGGACAGTTTGGCCGAGTTTAAAGAGTGGTCTCGATCAATAAAAAAAAAAAAAAAAAAAAAATCGAGTAGAAATGTTGTACGTCAATAAATCTTGATAAAGCATTGTAGAATGTGACAGTGACCCCTTCCAAGGTCCTGCGTTCCTTTTCCAATACGACAATTGAGACTATTCCGGGAAGCTTTGGAAACAAGTAGGAGCAATATTTCCGTTCGGCTGGAGTTCTTTTTTCCATCTCCGTCGGCAACTACGACGGCGGCATCGGCGGCACCTTCGCCAGCCCCAAAAACCGCCCCTTCGATACGCGACGAGCCCCGTTCGCGTAGCGCGCGCGCTCATGCTCGCTCCACAGCATCTCTTTCTCTGTCGCTCGCGTATGCATCCCCACCTCTCGAGTTAGCGGCACCACCACCGGCAACGGCACTACCACCGAGGGGGTGGCACGTCGCTCACTACGTCATCTGTCCCCTCGACCAATCGACGGGCGGCGCGCATTTTTTCCCGGCGCCGAAAAAAAAGCTGGCTAAAATAGAGGAGTACGGAGGGGAATAGAAAGAGAGAAAGAGAGAAAGAGAGAGAGAGAGAGAGAGAGACAGAAAAAGAGAGATGAGAAAGAGTGGACGAAAGAGAGGAAAAAAGAGAGACAGAAAGAGAAAGAGAGAGAGAGAGAGAGAGAGAGAGCTACGGGGGAAAAAAAGAGAGAGGTCGGCATTACCCCCGAAGCCCGTTGCGGACCAATCGCCATACGTAAAGAGGCATTTTTTATGGGCGCCGCTCGGTCGGCCGGTTTGTGTGATAAAAATTGACCTAAGTCCTCTTCTTTTTTTTCGAACCGAAAGCGCGCCAGGGAGGAAGAGAAAGAGAGCGAGATAGATAGATAGAGAGAGGGTTGCGCGCGGGCGTTGCGCATCGGCTATAACTGCCTAACATTAAAAAAGATGGGCTGTGTACGGTGGGTGGCGTTGCTGGTGCTACCGATGGTGGTGGTGGTGGTGGTGGTGATGGTGGTGGTGGACAGGACCACGAAGGGTGGAGTGAGGCTTGCAACGTAGGAAGAGGCAGAGGTCGCGGAGGAAGAGGAAGAGGAAGAAGAGGAGGAGGAGGAGGAGGAGGAGGAGAACGCAGAGATATGGTGACGGTGAGGAGGAGGTACTGGCTGTGCGACGGTAGAGAGGGAGCTCGCGTTTCGAACGACGAGCGGCACAGCACGGAGATACAAGCGCGTCGTTGCAACGTATGTATGTGTCGCGTAGGGTGAGGAACGCGTGGTGAAGAACGCGTGCGAGAGAGCTAAGGGGTAGGGGAGGAGGAAGGGTGAGGAGGAGGTTGGTGGAGGACGCGGTCCTGTCGGGACGACAGGGAGGCTTTGGCCAGTTCTCTCTCTCTCTCTCTCTCTCTCTCTCTTTCTCTTTCTCTCCCTTTCTCTCCCTTTCTCTCTACCTCTTTCTCCCTCCTTCTCTTTCTCTCTCTTTCTCTCTTTCGGAGGGGGCGCAAAATAATGCGCATAAAATGTAGCGTATTTATCATGGAGATAAAATGATGTGCTCGACTTTCAGGCGACCGACGCTGTTGGCATGCGAGTACAGTCTGTGTGGAAACTTTAGGTTTTTTGCCTATCGAGATTGCACCGTGAGAAAAGGAAAAAGGGTGAAAATGTAATATTTATTACGATAAAAGGAAATATTTCGAAAGAAAATACAAAACTTTGAGTATAATCTCTCTACGAATTTACCAATACCAATTGGTTAGAGTATTAACTGAATTTTATGGAAATGGTTTAATGGTAAAACAAACGTCATACTACCACGTGGTTGACTATTTGGAAGGAAAGCACGTTTAATCCTAGAAATAGAAAACAGTCTTAATGGATTGAAAGATTTAAGGATAACATTTAAAATTTACTAGATGCGAAAAAGACCCTTGAGTAAAACTACTTTACGTTTCTTTAAAGTAACTACATGTTTCTGGATAATGTTGACACCATTTTCAAGTAGATTACTACTCTGTATCCTTAGTAATTTCTTTCATACGAGAAACCAGACTCCAAAACGGAATTCATTCTCGCTTCGGGCGTGTAATCATGCGAATCAACCCCTCTGTAAGCTCTTCCTCCCAGAACATGATGTAACGTCCTACGTCTAAATTTGCTTCTATTACGTTTCGAATAGCAGCAACCCTAAATATTATCTTGGGAATGAACGCAATGAGTAAGATCGCCAACGCTTTCAACTTCCTTGAGTCTTCTCTTGTCTCGAAGTTTGACAGCTGCGCTCGCTCGATAAATACGACCGATGGAGCAACAAATTGGCAATAAAATTTTGAAATCGTGGCTACAGGAAATTGACGCAAATGTCGTTCGTGTCTTTCAATCACGAGGAACCCCTCGTTCATGCGTAGCACCCTTACATTACGTTGTATCCGGAAGACGCATTCGAAAGACGCGGGATTCTCCTTCGTTATCGATTGTAATACGTTGAGAGTAATTAATATAATTTCGATCGAGATTGGAGTAATCGAAAATAGAAAATTAATTGGGAATGATTGTTGATTTTGAATTTTTCGTTTCTTTCGAATCATTCGAAAACGATTCGACGATTGACTTTGTTCAATTATTGCGTTCACTATGAAGAAGAAGAAGAAGAAGAAGAAGAAAAAGAAGAAGAAGAAAAAGAAGAAAAATCCGCGAGATTTTGAAACTCACCCTCAAGTGATACGAACTCCCCAATTTTTCCGTACGAAGGAACAAAAATAAACTTAACGTGATCCTAAACTCACGAAGATGCGGTCCTTTGTTTTAAACGACGGGGACAGGGGTTGTTATACGCTTGTGATTTAACTATGTATGTGTTCAACATATATATAGTTTCAACGACGAAGTCCAAGAGTCGTCCCCGTGTCCACCCTTCGTAATTCTATCAGAAGCCAATCACGTCCGGCTGAGGGTTGTCGCTGCTTGTGTATACCTTGCGGAAGAAACTCGTTGAGAGAAAGAGGGAGGGACGGAGAAAGAGAACGAGAGAGAGAGAGAGAGAGAGAGAGAAATGGAAAAAGGGAGAAAATGTGTACGAGAGTATTCACGGATATCTTATGAAAATATTGGCCCATCTTTCTAGATAGATTTTCTTCCTTTTTCTTTCACCTTTTTCCACCGTTTCCACTTCCTTCGAATATTTCTATCCTGAACGAACCCCCATACAGGAAACGTTGCCGCGAACAGTAACAACTCTTAACTGGCTTTAAATTCACGGTATCTTTAAACCATACATAGAAAAATACACTTAACGAGACAGTATACCGTAAATCCACGTACTCGCATTATCTTTCGCGGAAAAGATGGCACCTACCGGGTTGGACTGGTCTCACCCGACGAAAGCTTTTCATTTCCGTAATATTTTATAAGTTATCTCGTCAAGTCATGTCCTTGGATTTATGTGTTAATAACATTTCTCAAACTTCTCGTACGAGTCCAACAACGTTAAAATAGAAAGGACGAAAATTCTAACGATTTAAAATATCATCATCAAAGATCGTTAAAAACTTTGGTCAAAATCATTTGAAAATATTCTCCGACATCTTTGACATAAATCGTCGCCAATTGTCATTGACAATGAATGCAAAGCAATCTTTAAGAGACTCCATTTAAATGGAATCCTATCCGTTTCGCTTTTGAAAGAAAAGAAGAAAAGTTAACGCGTTGGTTAGCGAACTTAACGTTACAAAGAGACAGAAAGACGATGCGTGTTTGAAGAAACGTAATTAGTCATCGTCGGAAAAGCCCGAGATCGTTTCTCGCTTGCATTGAAGGCCGATGAAAACGGTGGATGGGTATAAGGTATAAAGTTTTCGTATCAAAATTCAAGTGTCTTCCCATCGTTCGCCGTACTCGAGTATAGGAGCGAAGATCACGAAATCTGGAAACAAAAGTACGTTCGTCGTGGGAGGTGTAGGAGGGTAGATGGATGGTAAGGAGGGTAAGAGAAGGGATATAATATGGATCTCCATTTGAAATAAGCTTTTCCCCCGGTCTTCTAGCACCCCTACCTCTTTCTCTTTCTCTCTCTCTCTCTCTCTCTCTCTCTCTCTCTCTCTTTCTCTCTCTTTCTCTTGTGCACCTAGTTTGTTGCGTTTGAATATTCAAGCGAACAAGTTTTCTCCTTTTTTATATCTCCCTCTCCTACCTCCTACACTCCTCCTTCTCTCTTTCTCCGCCTCCTCCTTTTTTTTTATTAGCTTGCTACCTACCTCTACCACCCCCTTCTTCCTCGCCCTAGCGTCGACTCGGACATCTTTATTCATTGCCTTTCCAAAGATATAATTGAGTAATTATTTATAATATATCTAGAATATGCATGCTTCACTTCTCTCCGACGGAATACATTACCGCTTACTACCCCTAAACGTAACCTCTTGTTACCGTTCGGATTTCTAGCTTGCAGAATGCAGGGGTTCTCACGCAAACAACTCTGAGTTCTTTCTCCGAGTAGCCGGCCTGATCGGACGGATATTAAAAAAGAAAAGAAAAAAAAACAATAAAAAAAAAAAAAAGAAGAGGGAGAAAAAGGAAAAGAAGAGAAGAAATAAGGAAAAAGGAAGTAAGGGTAAAGGAAAAAAGAAATAAAGAGAAAATCGAGAAGTCAGAATGGAATTTCGATTCGTTACGTTCGTCGGATAAGACGTAATGTAGGAACGTCGATATATCTTAGGGGCTCGATCGGCACGAATCACAAAGCCAGTCTTAGAGAAGCGAAAGCCCGCGAAGGACGAAGCCATAATTTCGTATTAGAGACTAATCGCAATCAGTGGAAATAATCGATGTATTAGTCCTACCTTAATTAATGTCCTTATGATCGCGACATAGGTTAATCAGACCCGTCGACGTACAAATTTACGGTTTCGCGTGCATACGTGATCAACCCTTATTCAGACTTAGATATCTATCTACTTTCGAGACCACATTTCACATTTCGTGTTAATAAAAATTCTTTTTTATTACATTATATTTTAATGTCTATCACAGAAAAAGTTAATACATGAAAAGTTTGTTATTAATTAATTCAAGAGAAAAGAAAATTCTGTTTAAAAAAAAAAAATCTAACTCAACAGATTGATCGACTGAGAACCAATTGTCAAGTAGAAACGTCTAAAAGGAGTTTGAAGAGTAAGAAAAGGAGAATGAGAATCGTTTTAATTCTCGCCGTAAGAGAACGTGCGCCGATGAAAGGCCGAGAAAGGGTTGAAGTATGCGAAGCAAGAAGGAGAAACGAAGGCGCTGAAAGGTGCTCCGTTCTCTGCGACGGACTATAACCAAGCCGTTTCATATTCGTAAGAAAACGTTCCGGTTGGTGCGAGTCTGTCGCGTGTCTAGTCGCAGTAAAACGAACGCATTCGTGCAACTTGACCTAACCAAGATTTCATCCTGGCCAATTCCTTGGACACCTTTTCTAACCTTCCTCATTATCCTTTTCATTCTTTTGACATTTCGTTGCACGACCACCTGCCGTTTATGACGATTCTATTTATCATAACAACGGATTATAAATAAATAATAAAAAAAAAAAAAAACAGAAAAAAAAGAATAATAATAATTAAATTTCAAGAATTTCGTTGATGGTTCATTGATCGCTTTACAAAAAATAAATCGCAAAAGATCTCTAAGAGTTCTTAAGTGATCTTTCAAAATCCATAGGATTCAATCGAATCGTGTAACTTACGAAAGAAAATAAATAAATAAATAAAAAGACTTGCCGTAAACGAAGACGACAGACGTAGGAGGAGACGAAACGATCCCTGAATGGCAACTTGCCGAAAATGGCGTTGGGAATATATCCCGGCAATTACCATTACGTGCCTGAAGTTGGCCTGCTCGTCGTTGGGATAGCATAATGCTGTATTTAATGGGCAGCACTGCGGGCCGTGTGTGACACGATATACGAGGCCGAGTCAACATATATCCTGTCAGATTTTTAAAATGCCCTGATTTACAGTGACCATTGTACTGTCCGCCGCATATCTATTGTCGTGGCTATATCCCGACGGTTATCCGTTCGCTTCTGTCTAATTTCTTTCAGATATTCTCTTCCTTCCTTCCCTTTTTTTCATTCTTCGAGACGTACTGCGCATACATGATCAAGAAGAAATAATTTTCTGTACATACATCGATATCGAATACTCGACTCATGATTAAAACACATTTATACAGATAATCATCTTCTATTTTAAATCATCACCGTAAATGAAAGAGTATAGAAAATTCATTAATTAGATTGATATTTGAAAGATATATCTTTTATCTCGATTTAAATTCATAGACAGATAATCATGGATAATCAAATGCTATGGAAGATACGAGTAGTAAATCGAATGAAGGAGAATCGATGAGAAAGAAAAAGAAAAAGAAAAAGAAAATGAAAAAGAAATAAGAAAGGAAAGAGAGAGAGAGAGAGAGAGAGAGAGAGAGAGAAAAAGAGATAAAGAATGTTATACGCCGAAGATGCTTTCGCCATTGGTAAAGGAATATATAATTGGTATCGACGTTACTTCTTCGAGTCACGCATACGCGCCAATACGGTCAAAAGGAGAGATAAGTTAATGAAATTCTGAGTGTGTGGCAAGGTGTGTTACGAGATTCTTACGTGTACACGATATATAATGTCGATTCGATATAAATTGATTAGTCGTGATACTCGATGGACCGACGGCTTTAATTAAGTTATCGATTTATTTTCTATATCCTTCCAATGTCGTCCTTTCACGCTTCACGTTTCCTCGATCTTCCTCGTAAAGCACTCCTCCAACCCTTTTTACTTGGCTTAAGTAAGCATTAACGTGACTCGTCACGTTCGGCTTGGATTCTCTCTCTCTCTCTCTCTCTCTCCCTCTCTCTTTCCCTCTCCCTCTCTCTCTCTCTCTCTCTCTCTCTCTCTCTTTCTCCTTCCTCTTTACTATCCATGCCGTTCACGGTTCGTACTTCATCGCTGAGAAAAAGTTAGTATATCGATGAAGCTAAAAGCTATACATACATTCTCCTTGAGATTCACAATTTCTTTTAAAAATGATTCCAACTTATAAACATTCACATCAAAATACAAACTATCTCAATTCAAAGATTTTCCTTCAAACTAACAAGTTACATTTCCTCTTTTATTTCTTATCCATAAAATTTCGTAGTTCCGAAAGCAACACGGTAACGATTCCCATAAATGTCCAATCAATCCCAACCCTTCTCCTATAAATCTTGAATGAACGCAAACGCGTTACATCGACGATATACGAACGACAATCAGAGTTACTGCAAGGATATTTTATTAAATGCGCATGTCAATGAATAATCCGAGAAAATTTCGTAGCTTGAGAAAAATCTTGGTCGTTCGCGTGCTTCGTCGATCGATAGTAGATCGTCGAGCGTTAATGGTGTAGCCATTATCGCAAATTTCTCTCCTTAAATCGAACGTCGCAGCCGAGTTCAAGGTAAGCTTCGAGAAGCGGTAGCTCTCTCTCTCTCTCTCTCTCTCTCTCTTTCTGTCTTTATTTCTCTTGCATCAGAGATGGAAGGACAGAGAGAAAAAGACAAGGAGAAAGAGAAAGAAAGAAAGCGAGAGAGAGAGAGAGAGAGAGAGAGAGAGGGAGAGAGTGAGTGAGGGGGAGAGAAGAGAGTGAAATGGAGAGGCAACCGAGCGAAGCTGGCTGATTGTAAGTTATATGCGACGCGCTTGCTTTATATCTCTCCAACCGCAACTTTCCGCTCTCGTAAAGCCTGCCTTCGTATTCTCCTCTTTGCATTCGCGTCCGCTTCGAAAGAGTATCGTCCTTTTAACTCGAATACGTACGCGGTTTTTAACCTCCACGACTTTAATCGGATCCAAGTCACTGTTTACTCTTTTACTTTCTACCTAAGTCACGAAAGCTTTGACCCTTTTTGGATCCCATCTGCTACGATTAGAAACAAACTCTTATCACATTCGGTTAATTTTTTTTGTTACTTCTTTTTTCTTTGCTTTTTCTCTTTCAAACGTATTCTCATGTGATTCATAAGGATCAATACATATATATATATATATATATATATGTATATATATAGATATATATATATCTAATTGTTGATTAGTTAAATTCGCTACTAATCCGATAGAAAGGAGAACGATTAAGATATATATTTAGATGGTTCTAATCGAGTGTTATAGAATGTTTATAAGATCGAGTACAGTCAGGTTCGCATTGGTCGATTTGCCGGAAGGTAACAGAGGCAGAATGTGTTATTCTTCGACTGACCTGAGACACTTCCTTATACAAACGGAGAGAAGTTAGAGTCGTAGGGTCACCGAGATCTCTCAGCTCTCTGGCTGATGTCCATAATCTGAGCAGAGACGGTACCGGTGACAAGGACGAGGACAGAGAGCTCCAGGTGGCGATGGTGGGGGTCTACGCTGTTCGGGTCTGAGGTTAACTTATAATAACAGAAGTTGTGCCGGAGAGTTCAGTGACTGGGCAGCACCTAGGAAAAGCCCAGGACAGCTAGCTCGACAGGGATGAGGGATAGGTCGTCGCCAAGTGTCCGGCCAACAGAATGCGAGCTATAGTACCTACTAGCCCGGTACAAGACGTGAGACCTGCTCTCACGTGACCGCCGGCAAACTAACCGTGGCGTATGCTGCACAAACAGTGTCGAACTTTGGGCGCAAATTGTAAATTTAGAACTTCGATATGTCTTGGTGATGCCCGACGGTAAATCGCCTGATACTCCTAGAACGACTAACCGAGTCTTTCTCCTTCCTACGATCGTCTCGCGATAAGTCTCTGTCCGAGAAGGATATTCCGTTTACTATTTCGACAAAATCTTCGTGGGAAACAACGATATTATTCAATTTATATCTAATATACACCGAACTTCGTTATAACATATATATATATATACATATATATATGTATATATACACACTAATTGATATCAAATAAATATAATTATAAATTTAATTAATATAAGAAAGTTTAAAGATATGATTTATTGTTAGACTGTGATGTGCTCTCTGGTACGACTTAATTGCGACTAAGATGTTAAACGAAACAGAAAAGGAAAACAAATAAGAGAGAATAGACACAGCAGAGGTCACGCTATCACTATGCGATAATCAATGACATTTGTTTACATACATGTATATATATATCGTTTCTAAGAATATTTTACTCTATTATTTCGAGGTGACATTCATAAAACATGATAGTATAAGAAAATTAAAAACAAGGAGACGGTAAAAATTATTAATGTTATTTCCACGTATACTATCATTGTTTCTTTCTCTATAGAAAGAGAAGAAACAAAAAATAGAGAGAGAGAGAGAGAGAGAGAGAGAGAGAAAGAGAGAGACAAAGGAACAGAGAACATGAATTTGAATACCCCGAGCTCTCTTTTATCACACGCCATACGAATCGGCGGAAAGACTGACAAACGACAAAAGCGTAAAGACATAAATTTAAATAAACCTCCCTCGAATCGACGTTTTCCCGTTACGCGGTACTTCGTAAGTGAAATAAATACATCTTTTGCCATTATGTATATGTACATACATGTATATCCTCCGTTTGACAATTTTTATCACATATTCCGTGAATATTTGAAATGAATAAATGCGTTTTCCGGTTTTATCAATGTTCCGAAGAACGTCGAAATCGTAATACGATGAGAATGGGTTGCTCGCTCGTTGTCATTCGCGATACGTTCATTCGAAGTATCACTTTTTGCCCTTAGGGTTCGTAACAGCAGGGAGGGTAGCCGACTTTACTTCGTGGTAGGTACTCGTTAGAAAATGTCCAATCGCTGTTCGAATGCGTTCTCTTACAATGTATGGCTCGACTGAATCATGACTCTCATAAAATATCATCGGTAAACAATTAACATTCGTGTAAGTCCAGCCCACGCGTACAAACCATCTTACGGGCATTTGCAATGACGAGTAGAAGGAGAAGGACGAGGAGGAAATGAAAGAGAAGTACAGAGGGAAAGAAGAGGAGGAGGTAAAGGAGAAGAAGAAGAAGAAGAAGAAGAAGAAGGAGGAGGAGGAGGAGGAGGAGGAGAAGGAGAAGAAAGAGAACGCGTTCGGTTGCTTCGTACGATCCGCTCTAACAATTTGCCCGGAGGGTTGTTACCTCGTTAAGTGACAATCAGAGGCGTTGGCTTGAAGTAGTACGCCAGCATGTCAGATGTCCATTGCTGTTAGCAGGCTGGACCTACTTCGACACGTCTCGGATCACAGGTCAACGATTTGTTCGAATCGTCGTTGTAAATCCAACCGTATGATTACTCAAGTACCGAATATCGTCACTTTCTTCGATAATAACGTACATATACTACCCTTCAAATTCTCGATTCTCTTTAATGAATTCTTTCAATCGATTATGCGCCATTCCTTCTGCTTCTCGAACACCCTCCTTTTTTTTTCCTCTGTCAAACGATGAACGAACCCTCCTGAAGCAAAGTGAGAACGTCCCCTTCGATCGTACGACGGAGAAATAACATCGAATGATCGTGATTGTTGCCGTATGAAATCTACATTTCTAACGATCTTACTATTGTTTTAGAATGTATACGGGGTGAGTTTTGAAAGGGTGTCGGGCCAACGAATTTACATAAACGTGTCCCTTATCTCGAAGCTGAGAGATAAATTTTGATAAATGTATCTTATCAAAGATATACTCTTAACAATGAGAAAATGAAAAATGTAAAAAAGTGACGTTTTATTTATTTAGAAATTAAAGATATTACTATTGTAAATACGCGTATTATATTAACATTATTTTCTAAAAGAGATAAGATAAAGTTTTTGATTCATTCGTTCAAGTTTCTACGTCAATTTAGAAGTTGTCTGTTGTTAAAATTTATCCTACAACTAGTTGGGCCTATACCTCATGAAGGATGGTTCTATCTAACAAAGATATTTTTCACTTTATTCAAAGATATAAAATATATCTATATAAATTTTGCGATAACGTCCATTTAAAATTAATCGTTATTTATGAAGATATAAGTAAAAGAAGAATACTCATCTTCCGTAATATTTTTCCATCGGATTATTCGGATTGAATATGATATTAAACGAATTTATAAATTAAAAGGTGTTTCGGTGTGTCTAATCTCTGAATAAAATCAAAACGTAGAGTCTAATTATCGAATCCCACCTAACGATCATAAAAGAATTAATAACGTCATGGTGACTGGTAGATATCGAGTAAAGAAAAGAATAAAGATAACGAGAAAGTGAAAAAGGAAATAAAGAGGGCGGGAAAGAGGGAGAGAGAGAGAGAGAGAGAGAGAGAGAGAGAGAAAGATGAAGGGACGATCAGCTCATATAACCAGACACCTGCCAAATTTATATCGGCTAATCGTTCCACGTGTCGTTTCTCTCTCGATACGGAACAGAGCTCTCGAGTCATAAGCTCGAGAATCACGGGATCTCGTACACTCATTACGGCGAACAAGTCGGCCGAATTAACGAGCCAGAGAAGAAGGAGGCCCGAGGGGTATGGTTATTGACTTTTGTCACGTCTACGTTGTAGCACGTTGATGCGATCGGCATCGATACGTATCAATTACACGAGGAATATTAATGAGCTATCAAGCATCGCTGCCGACGAGGCGTGATCGCATGATGTGAGTTTCTCTTGGTGTGTGAAAAGGAAAGAAGGATAGATATAAAATGAGAGAAAAAGAAAGATAGAGAGAGAGAGAGAGAGAGAGAGAGAGAGAGAGAGAGAGAGAGAGAGAGAGAGAGAGGGTGATGAACGAACGAAGAAGGCGTAAGAGAGAGAAAGAGAAAGGGTGAGAAAGAGGGGGCAGGTATCCGCGCGTATTTGACGAGGGATCTGGAGTTGTCCCGAGGGAGAAAAAAAGCAAGAAGTTGATTGAATTTTACCGCGTGCCCGTGTACGTCGTGTGTAGTATTCGCGGGTTCCGAGGCCGGACACGTGTGTATTTAGAGTTCCCGGGAGCTACCGGGGTACTTACGCCGGCACTTTCGATGTGACGGTGTTATAAATGGGAATTGAATCGAACCCACCACCAACGCCATTGCCATCGACGCCATCCGTCCACGCCTTTCCAAGGTTATCGTCCGCGCCAAATCTATAGCCCAGATACAATCCTGACAGAGACACGTTTCGTAAATTCATTTCGAACATTAATGGTCATCACCTTAGCTCTTAAGATTAACCAGAAAATCGATCTGCTCATCTCGTACGGAGTCTCGCTGGTTATGATCGAGATTATTTGGATCTCACAGTTTCCGCCGGTAAGATTCAAAGTGCCGAAGTTAGGCTCCTTCGGCGAGTACTATAATTCTCCCTAACGAAAGGAGGATAGGAGCGTAAAGAGAGAAAGGAAAGAGCAACCTCGCTATTACGAGTTATTTGAATACGTTACGAGCTACGCATAATGAAGTGCCCTCTGGCGTTTTATCGTTAGCCCTTCCACGGTAATCGTTCGGTCCGATGTGCGATAGAAGAACGGAACGGCCGCAACGGTATTCGCTACTGGGCGTGGAGAAATCCGCGAGCTTAATAAGGGTAAAGCGTGATGAAGTGCTTTCGTTGCTATTCGACGACCGACGGCAGAGACTGGTAGAGTGGCCTACTGGATTTATCGTTTCTCCTCAATTCCGATGCATCGAGATTCTTTTGAAAAAATAATCTTCACCATTTTATCCTTCAACGAAATTGGAACTTTCTTATACATGTACATACATATATATATATATATATATGCATGTACGTATATGTATATGAGAGAATTGTCGTATGTCGTTAAGGCTAGAATTAGAAATAAAATCCGAATGAAATCATGTACTAAGACAAAGAACGATCATCAATCATCTCTTGACTAGAATAACCTGCAATTGAGATTTTTTTTTCAAGGCACACGTTATGTCAACGAGTTTCAAGATCGTAGACCTTGACTCTAGCATAATTAGCACGTCGAGGCGCAAAAGCCTACTTTGTTCATCCACTCGATACACCTCTCATTCTCTTTAACATCCAATGCTAACAAGCAATAACCATGTTCCATGACAAACGTAATGTCCTAGTGTATGGACATAAACTATCCTTGTAAATCTATAAATGTTTATTATCTTCAATGGTCTTGGATTATAAGCTATAAATCGTTATTCGCTACTAAGGTATAATCCTTCGATTAATATTTTCTTCTTAATGTTTCAGTTTGGAATAAAAATTGGTAATCTGCATTGGAAAGATAAAGAAGAAATTTCATGAAAGTAACGATCGTTGAACCAAATTCATGCGACTTTGTGTGGCTAATTAATCCAAGAGATTCTTCTGTCTATCTCTATCTCTCTCTCTCTCTCTCTCTCTCTCTCTCTCTCTTTCTCTCGACTCTTTACGCTCGTAAACGTCGAATTTCGACGTGGCAAAAACGGTAGCAATTAAAAGGGCGTCCCTGATTACTCTTCTCGATGCCGCCTCGTAAAAAATTCTCTCGAAGGACTATCGGCTCGCTCACGGCTTAGAGCACATTCGTTGCTCGTGAGCAACAATGTACGATAATGAAGAATTATCGCTGCGTAAGGCTGTTGGAAATAGAGGCGCGGGACTACTCGTTAGCGGATCGGGATCGTAAAAATCATTCTGATGCTCTTGCGAAAGCAACGGACGTTCCTGTTGGTTTAAATCCCTCGTCGCATCGGCCAATGTAAAAAAGAGAAATTGGAAAAAGTATTTAGTGTGGCACTCTAAGGACTAAAAATTTAACAAATGACATTACTTACAATGTTACAAATTTAAATATAAATCCATTGATATTGGATTAAAATTAATGAAAAAAAAAAGAAAGGAAAGAAGAAAAAAAAAAGGAAGATTTGATATCGATCTTAACATATTACATTTAAAGTGCATTGTACCTTATTTATCTTTCGCCACGGGCTATTTTGTTGGAATCAGAAATATTCATTCGTTTCACATAATACAAAATAATACAAATACGTAAAAGTTTAATTAAATACCGATACAATTTCAATAACGAAATCAACATCGGTGTAATAAAAAATAGGTTAAAGGTGAAAAATTTCGTGACCTGAATATAATGCTTTAAGATGGAATACATGTTTACAAGTAAAAAAAAAAAAAAAAATATTATTTTGTTTTTCTTTTATTCTTTGGTTTTACGTTTAAAAAGAAGACTTCTTTAAAAGGAATGCAAGACAGTGCGAGCGGATTAAGGACGTACAGCGAATTATTGGAAGGAAGGGGCGATAAAGTTACGAGGGATACTGGACGATGGATGAGAAACCAAAGAGAAGGAGAAAGAGGGAGGAAGCGAGATGGCAAGTGAATAGGGGAGTGTATTGTAAGTGCCTCGGGGCGAACTCTCGTAGGTGGCACGTCTCGCACGTTCGCGCCATTTTCCGTCGGCGTTTTAAAGGCTCGTTCACATTTGCACCACGTACTGTTCCATTTGTAGAAACTTGGTCATATCGTTTGCGTGATAATCAGACATGAGAAAGTTAATTATATTTATCGGTTATCGTGACTATTTCTGTTTCGAATGATCGTAATAGTTTACAAATAATTACGAACAATTTATGATACCATTAAGAATCGCAAATATATTATATGCAGGTTATTAAATTAATTTTTAAATATTGTTGAAATATCGTAATGATCTAACAGGTGTTTGTATCGTCGATCTGTCTCATATTTTTCGGAATATATATAGGAGACCAAATATGGTTCATTAAAAATATTTTCAGTTGATAAGTTCGATAACTTTTAATTTAAATATCTTAATCAGAACGTTTTAAAAAACTTTGTATATATTAAAACAATAATGAAAGAGAATATATGTGATTTTACAACTTAGAAGAGAAATTAGATTTTAAGTTTGTCGATTCCATTTAAAATATCATTTCATAGCCATTTACGAAGTCTTTAGAACGACTTAATGACTAAGTTTTTTAGAAAAAATAACAATGAAAAATAAAAGAAAAGAATCTCATTCACCTACATAGCATAGATTTTCACATATCAACAATTCCTTACTACTGTCACCGATCATACGCTGATGTCATTGAAATTCAAATTGTAAACATCGAGATAAAAGATATTTCTCATTGGAGTCAAAAGTAAACAAAACCATCGTGAGTAATACGTAGTATATAGTAATGAGTAAGTAAATGACCTTTAATACAATAACAATCTAGCATTTCACGTTATTCAATAGAGAGAGTCAGTCGACAATTGGATACGTAGAGAGTAACAACAGATTAGCGGGATAAGAATAAGTTAGATCTAAGATTTTTCTATGGATTCATGGGAATGATTTTACGTTCCCGTACGTGGAAAATTCTTCGAAAGTGTCGAAGAAAGAGTTAAGAGTCCTGAAAGAATAAGAAAGAAAGACATAGAGAAAGAGAGAGAGAGAGAGAGAGAGAGAGAGAGAGAGAGAGAGAAAGAGTTGGTATCAAGAGGCGATTGCAAAAAACAAGAGTAGAAGTTAGCAGGAGTAGCAGCAGCCAGCACCAACAGCAGCCAGCACCAACAGCAGCCAGCATATACGTATTAGAGGTAATATTTTAGCGGTACTTTTAATTTCGCTGTGATCGTAAACATTTCGACGCACGCACGGGCGTGCACGCGCGCGCGCGAGCGCAACCAAAGGAGAAAAAACGAACGAGAGGGGAGTGGAAACGAAGGAAACGAAACGGACGAGCCGAGCTCGTATTTGCATATTTTAATGAGGCACCAGGCGTATAGTGTGGCGCGATGCTGGCACACCGGTGACTGCGTCTGCCTGTCCGATCCTACCTTCGGTAGTATTGCTTCGCTTCTGGTCTTGGTTTGGTACTCAGGTAGCCTCCGGTTCTTGGCCAACGTCAGCTCCAAATGCCGATGATAATGTGACGACGCTTCGACCTAATGCGTTCGACTTCGAATAACTGAGACTCGTTTGTTTTAATGTTCGATCTTTACCGAAATGGATGTAGACCCTAAAGCCTGACTTATATTTCAAGCGTATGTGATAGATTTTACGTTTAAATTTAACAGATCAATGTTTGAGTTTCTCATTGATACTCTTATTCGAAAAGATCAAGAGGTTATATTCGTCACGTTTATGTATGTATGTATGAAAAAGTTTTTTTCCTTTATACGATAGATAACTGTACGTATATAAAAAATCGATAAAAATTCTCGTTTGATATGTACGTACATATGTATATACATTGTATATGTACGATCGTATAGTATTTATCGGTAAAATATACTTTTTCATTTCGCAAAGTAACACCTGATAAATGTTTGCCTTTAATAATCGCGTAATGTTTTTAAACTTGATACAATGGTTTATCCCGTTACATAGCCAACGAATAATGCAATATTTGCGAGATTGTACAAACAACTCGACATTGTCATCTATAACTTTAAAGAGTTATCAAAAGAGAATTGATGCGTGAGAAGAAAAAAAGATCGAATGATATCACGTAAAATGAAGAAGCAATGTGAAAGAAAGTTTTCAAAGTTTCGATCGAATTCACGAAATCCTAGAGGATTCATTTCCATTAGAACGAAGTTATTTAGAACGTAGTCAAAGTTAGTTCGATCGGTATCAATCGTTTCTTTTGCTTTCTACGAAGTACCGGACACGATCGAATACGGTCGAGCTCGGGACCGAAAGGCGTTAATTATAATTAGCAGAGGCGAGATTAGTAATTAACACTTGGGGGTAACCGTGAACGTTGCGCGAAGAGGTGCATTACGAGTTGCATTTGTATGCGTGTTTATAAGGTTGTAGAAGAACGTATGCTCACACGTTCATACATATTCGTGTAGGTGCGCGAGCACGCGGATAATAACGCTCGAGAGAGGGACCGGCCGGCTGGCTGGAAGGCGAGCGAGGCAGGTCGTCCGATTTATAACGCAGATAATAATTGCGGGCCGAACTTAATATTCATGAGCCAATCAGATCTGCGTTTCGAGTCGACGCTACTCCGAACCTCTTTTTCGCGGTCTCTCTCACTCGCTGTTTTTCTCTTTCTTTCTCTTACCAACATACTATCTCTTTCTCCAGACGTTCATTGTCCGTAACAGCGATCTGAGAACATATATGTGAGATAGTAATTAATCGCAACCCTCATTGTCAGCGTTCTCGAACTTGCAGATCTTTCAAGTATATAAGAACAGAGAGAGTATCGTTAAAATATCGTTATTTCTTATGATTTCCAATTGTTCTTTTCTTTCTTTGTTTTTCTTTTTTTTCTTTTTTTTTCTTTTTTTCGTACAAATTAATACTACACCGGAATAATTGTTTCTTCGGTCGATAATTTACGAACATTGAATAAATTATATGAAATAGTTTTCATATAAATACAATGACTTGTGACAGTAAAAATAAAGGATTCGATGAATTTCATGGAAGAATTCAAAATAGAAGAATTCAAAAGGGTAAAGACTGATCATGCGCGGATGATTTTCGATGACGCTGTCATCGGGCGCGGCCATATCGTCGAACGTTTAAAATGCCGTTCGTTCGCGTTTCTGGACGTAAAACGAGGAAACACGGAAAAAATTGTCACCGTCGACGGCTCGTATGATATTTTAATCGCGAGTAACGTATGGAAACGGCCAGTTCCTTTTGCGTTTCTGAAAAAAATATGGCCTCCATTTTTATCCCGGGAGCGAGAACGCTAAACACCGGCGGGCCGGCCTTCCAAAATTCGGACGGGTACGGAGAATTCTCGCGGCTGCGAATGCAGAAAAGAGTAAAAGAGAGAGAGAGAGAGAGAGAGAGAGATAGAGAGAGAGAGAGAGAGAAAGAGAGAAAGAGAGGGAGCGATTTGGTGGTCGCGCGACCGTTCCGAAATGGCCGGAAGCCCCGGGTGTTTGTAAGTTTCGGCTAATAGAAAAAAATGACGAGCTGCCGTACTACCCCCGTGTCCATTTCCAGCTATTATTTTTATTCCGGTGCGTTTTACCGGAATGGCCGCTCGCCGGAGCCGCGTCTACCGAGCGCCATCTATATGGAGTTGCGCGTGCTGTGATGGCGCTGTACTCACTCATTACCCTTTCCCTCTTTTTCTCTATCTCTACCCCGTTCCAACCCCTCTTCCTCTTTCCCACTTACTCCCTTTTCGCGTAACATCCCTTTCTCTCTACCTCTCCCCATTTTTTTTCTCCCTATCTCTCTATCTCTCTCTCTCTCTCTTTTTTTTTATCACCCCGTACCCCCGCGTGCCCTCTCTCGCAGATTTACACACTTTTTTTCGCCGGCAACTGTCTGTCATTAGGTGCAGCACGTGGAACAGGGAGAGGAGGAGAGAAGCGAGGAGAACGAGAGAGAGAGAGAGAGAGAGAGAGAGAGCGAGCGAGAGAGAGAGAGAGAGAGAGAGAGAGAGAGAGAGGAGTGAACAGGACAGAAAACGGGGAAAAAAGTTAGCGAACGAAAGAACAGAGGGAAGAGGGGAAGGCGTTCGACTAGCATCGAACCGGAAAGGGTAGATCGGCGAAGAGGTTGCATACTGCGGGAGAGGAGTTGGAGGGAAAAGAGGTTACATCGGGAAAACGCGTTTAACAAGGACAGATAGTGATTTAATTTTAAAAAATTGACGAAACGACGCTGAAACTACGAGGTCCGAGTCGGCAACTGCTTCTATCGTGGCCGCTTCGGTACCAACATTGATTAACTTTCGACAATGTCAAATCGTTCGGAGCTTCGCTAGAAGGGTGAAAAGAGAAGGGGAGGATAGGACGGCCATTCTCCGCGACGACAAGGTGTTACCGGCACGTTTTTTAACTCATTTGTCTATATTTTCGGTTACCAAGCGCACTTCGATGCTCGAATGAAAAGAGAGAGAGAGAGAGGGAGAGAGAAGAGAGAGAGAGGGAGAGAGGGAGAGAGACGATGAGAGAAAGGGATAGTAGAAGAGTCCGAATAACGCGGACAAATTACTACTACGCTACTGCATTATTTGTGTCGTGTCGTGCCTAAGCGATCACCGTGTCCTCGCCGTTAGCCGTTAACGGCCGCCGATTTTGCGGCAGATCTCTGACGGACGACACTTCCAAACTATCCCACTCGTCGCGTATTTTTCCAACTTGGAACGAAGCCCATACCGAAGTGCTTGTTTAGAACATTCAAGGTAATTACCGTACATATTTTATATAACGAGAAAATATTAGATCGTTGTTTGGGAATATTCCATGAATTTGTTTACCAAAGTTTAGTTTTATTTTTTTTAAATACAATCCATTCATATTATCTACGTATCGAAGAATATATGTTTCAAAGCTTTCTGTTATATCGTTCAGTGAATTTCTTTTATATTTAGATATTTATCATATTTACTCGAATTCCAAAAATTCCTACGAAAGTAAAAAATATTTCGATTAACATAATTCTTATTTTTTTTTTTCTTTTTTTTTTTTTTTTTTTTTGAAATCTCTACGAACAGTTCAATAAATCAATATCGAAATACAAAACCTTTTTAGGAAGTAATTCGTAAAAAAAGAGTCAGTCTTTATTCGCTTCATCCCTCGAAGTCAACTCGTCGTGGTAACGTCGGCAAGTTGTCCGTCTCTACAAAAACGGTAGTTTTCCGTAAATCGATTAAAACCATGCCGTACGTTTCTCCTACGTCGAAAAAATTCATCGGCGTTCAGACAGAAACGACGGGCAACGGTGGTCGCGAGCGCTAATTTTTCAACACCTCGATAACATCGAAGGGCAGAGAAAAGTACAGTACTAGGAGGGCTGCAAGAGGGAAGCGACGGCGACGGCGACGGTGGCGGCTTTCGCTCGCAGACTGTGAATTATTACAGTCGAAACGGCTGGCTTGCGTATCGTTCGAAATTCGTGACAGAGAGAAAGAGAAAGAGAGGATAGAGAAGAGAGAGAGAGAGAGAGAGAGAGAGAGAGAGAGAGAGTCTAAAAACCCGGAAGTTTCGCGGCGTACGATGTATGGCAAACGGCTAATGAATTAACGCGCGTGGCGGTTTGTCCGCTTTTGGTAGAAAGAGACAGAGAAAGAGCGAGAAAGCGCGCGCGCATGAGAGAAAGAGAGAGAGAGAGAGAGAGAGAGAGAGAGAGAAAGGATGAGAGAAGCGGACAAGCTTTCGCGTTACCACAAAGGGAGAGAGAGAGAGAGAGAGAGAGAGAGAGAGAAGGAAAAGAAAGGAGAAACAATGTTCAAATTATACGACGTCCAGAGGGTTGCCCCGTGGCTGGCATTTAATGGCCGCTTTAATTATTTAAGCATTTTATAAGTCAATTAACGTAGCATACCCGCGCACTTTTCTACCTGTCGTGCTATCGCGCTCGATAAAAGTAACTTTCTCGAGCGAGACTTTCCTGTCTCGTCTCGAAACCGTCGAGTTATCCCAATCTCTCTTTCTCTCTTTCTCTCTCTCTCTCTCTCTCTCTCTCTCTCTCTCTCTCTCCCTTTCTCTCTCAATCTCTATCTCTCCTACAAAACGAGAGAGATAGTCTTTCATTCGCCGTTAGTACGGATTAGATGCGTTAAGGAACAATTTTTTTCTAACGAAATTAAAAAAATATACTTACATTTATAAGACGAACGTAGGTTAGTTCGATGTATGCAAATCGCTTTTTTAATTACATATAACTAGTTTCAATATATTTCCGTTATTTTAAAATAAGAAAATACTTGTTCTAGTTATTTAGTTATTGGAAAGAGAAGTAAAAAAGAAGAAAAAAAAAAAAAAAAGAAAAAAAAAGGGAGATGGTTATTCCGTGTAGGTATAACAAGGAAAAGAGGAGAAAAAGAGGGATATTCTCGCATAGGTACGCAAGGAGTCTTTGCGATGTCGGTCGGCAGAAGGTCGTTGGCGGCTCACTGTTGGAAAAGGAAAGGATGAGGAGGGGTAAAGGGAGGGGAGTCAGGGAATGATTAAACCCCCCCGAGACGGTAATTTTTCATGTCCGATCATAAATTACCGAGCTCTGCACTGCCTCCGCGTGCGAGCGAGTACGCCCGCGCCAAGATGTGTTTGTGTGTGTGTGTGTGTGTGTGTATATATATATGTGTTTGTACGCGCGTATATACGTGCGTGTATTCGTGTTACGAGTTGCGAGAAAAATTTCAGACGGTATTATAATTAGCTATGTTAATTATGCATTAATTTATTATCCGGCACAGCGCGACGTTTTAATTATAATCTTGCCAGGGCCGCGGGGGCAGCTTGAAAAGTAGTTTGGTAGTTTCGAACGGCTTCGTCCCTTCCACCTACTTTCATCCCTCCCTCCCTTCCTCCCTCCTTCCTCCATCACCACTTACTCTTCTTCTTCTTCTTCTTCTTCTTCTTCTTCTTCTTTTCCTCCTTCTTCACCTTCTCTTTCTCCTTCTTCATCTCTGTCTCTCTTTTCCTCTCTTCTACCTCACCGTCATCGTCGTCTTTGCTCGGCTCTTTTAGCCCGCGACGAGGACCGCGCGCAAAAATAATTTCATTCGAAAGCGCGGAGTTAATTGGGATTCTTCGAGATATCTCCTGCCGGTTCGCTGACTCCAGCCGGCTGCCCGACCGACGGTATTATTCTTTCGGCCCTCTTCCTTCTTTCTTTCTTTCTTTCTTTCTTTCTTCTTTTCATCCTTCTTTCCATTCTTTTTCTGTTTTTTCTTTTTTTTTTCTTTCTCTTTTTTTTCTGTTTTTTTTTCTTTTTTTGTTTTAAAGAGCATTATTTATTTCGCGACGCGTACCTTCCCACTTTTCTCCCTTTCGTTCCTACGCAAGTTTTCTTTCTTCTTAGAGCCGAATAAAAAGAGTATGGGTACTTCGATAAACTCGCCTTGATAAAAAGGATCGAGCGAAAGAATTTCTCTCTTTCTTTTTCTCTTATAGGAGGTACAACTTTCTGCGATATCGTTCGATTTACATTCTAAAATATCGACTCGCATTCGAGATAATAAACAGACGATGAACTAGTCACGAATTTTGTTGGTTATACATGTACGTGCGTACATAAGTATACCACAAATGAAAATTGATTCTGACGCGTTCGAGCATTAATAATATATCGTTTGCGAAACATTCCATATTGGGTTGCGTCCCTCTGTTAATGAATGCAAGAATGTCGAAACTGCTGGAAACGCTGTATGGTATTTGTCATATTAGAACTTCTCAGCTGAGATCGACACCATACCGTTAAAAGCACTTTACTGTATTCTCTCTAATACCGTTTATTAATAGAATAATACGATATTCCTCGTGTTGTTTAAATTTCGATAATATACAGGAAGAAATATAAGGATAATTTTCGAACTCATTTGAAATCGTTGATATAAATGGTAAAGAGTGATGAGGGGTGGGAGAAGTGGATAGGTTTAACATCGATTCCCATTTTAAAAAGTAAACATCAATATCGGAGATGATTTCGGCGATAAACGTTTACGCGTTTATCGGCTGCCACGCGGACATGTATGATTCATAGGGATACAATGAATAATACCAGATGATATAAACATTGTTTCGGACGGTGCTAAATGTGTAAACACGAGCGGTTAAACAGTATGAGAAAAGAACGAACAGTCATTCGATTCTTCGTTCGTTCGTTCGTTAACATCTCTAATCACTTTCATTTAATTTTTGATCATTTTTACGATATTAAAATACGACAGGTAGAACGAGAATGGATCTTTATTGATTTTACGATAGCCAGGTATAATTAAGAAGCAATTAATATTATTATTGTTATACTCGAAATTTTGCGGTTAATCAATCTCCTTTTTATTCGTATCTTCTAACCGTGAGAGTCGACGAGATGAAACGCTTGAAAGTTCGGTGACATACGAAGAGGACGAAGAGGAGGATGATATCCTCCGACGATGAGTCTAATTAACGAATGATTCGAATACGTTCACGCAAAAGAAAATAATTTCCCATTAAAGCGGCTTGCGTTTACGCACGGATAGGAAGGAGTTAATCGACGATACGTTAATTTCCTGCAAAGCGGTTCGTCCGTTTCTCTCTCTCTCTCTCCTCCTCTCTCTCTCTCTCTCTCTCTCTCTCTCTCTCATTTTCTCTCTCGGATTCTCGAACGCGTTAATCCCGCGTTTCCCCGCGTGTACATCACTTCGGTTGCTCGGCGTTACGCGACAAGGCCGATGGACATTTTCATCGAAAAACAAGCGTCGAAGAGAGAGAGAGAGAGAGAGAGAGAGAGAGAAAAGGGAAGAGTACAAAGAGAGAGAGAGAGAGAGAGAGAGAGAGAACACATCGTTGACGATAGCAGCTCGTAGGAAACGGCTCGCTTCCTTGCTGTTTTATCGACTATTTTTCGCGTGCGTACCGCCGAAGCGTATCGCATACTACGCCAAGATATTTAATTTTCGTCCCTTCCTGCGTAATAACCGGGTGCGTCGGCACTCGAAGCGACGTGAATCCGATTTGCACGCGCGGAGTATCACGACAAAACGCATCCCCGGGGGGGTAGAAAGAGAGAGAGAGGAGAGAGAGAGAGAGAGAGGCACAGAGGCAGAATGAGTGAGAAAGATAGACAGGGAAAGAGAGAGAGAGAGAGAGAAAGAAAGAGAGTCAGGTCGAGCTCACGAACGCAGCGCGAGTAGAACTCGTCGGAGAGATAATAACGATTTGAGTAGCCAGGACATAATGCTAATTCGCAATTTGCAATTCTTTTTACCGTGCTTTTCTCTCCTCCTTTCACTTCTATCTATCTCTCTTACTCTCTCTCTCTCTCTCTCTCTCTCTCTCTCTTTCTTTCTCTTTATCTTCCTCTATCTCTCTCGTTTCATCTCTTACTCTTTCTTTCTCTTTTCACCCTTCTCAACATCTATATCCACATTCCTTCTCTCCTTTTCTATCTTATTACTGTATTCTCTCTCTCTCTCTCTCTCTCTCTCTCTCTCTCTCTCTCTCTCTCTCTTGCTCCTTTCTATGCGCCTTTCACCTATCTCACCCTTTTTCTTTCTCTCTCTCCCTCTTTCTCTCTCTCTCTCTCTCTCTCTCTCTCTCGCTTTCTCTTTTTCTCAGAGTGTACTAGTGAGATCGTAGAACTCCACAGACGGGACAGGCTTTCCATTGGATTTCTTACTAACTATAACAACCTGTACGACGCCTCTTGATTACAAATTGCTTATTATGCCGGCTCCTCTTGGTATCCCTCAACTCTCTCCTCTTCTTCTTCCCTCTCCTCCTCCACCTCCACCTCCTCTTCTTCTTCTTCTCCTTCTCCTTCTCCTTCTGCTTCTCCTCTCTTTCTCACTCTCTTTCCTTCACGGTGGGAGTCGTGGAAGCAGCTCCGATATTCGGCAGGCCCTGCCCGTAATTTTCGATGCATAATTTATGGTCGATTTAATGAGCCGCGAAAAAGGAGTAAAGGGCCGCAGGGACTATTTTTTAATTATCTGTCTGATGTGCGGGAAGAGAGTAGATGGGGAGGGGGAGAAAGCGCTAACGCTTTCTTACCGTATCCACCCTCCTTCATTTCTTTTTTCTCTCTTTCCTCTCGATTCTTTCCTATGCTCTTCGTTTTTTTACGTTCAATCAAACTACATAGAAGTTTACCTAATCGTCGAATTGGATGGTAAAATAATAAAAAATAATAAAAGAAAATAATGATACGGTAGGAAGTAATTCGAAAATGTTATAAATTATCGAATCGATCGATTGTGCGAAAAATTGTTGCTTCAAAAGAAGTTTTCTCTTTTCTTTTTTCTTTTTTTTTTTCTTCTTTTTTCTTTTATGGAGAATTCAACGATAAAGAAAATAAAGAAAGAAAGAAAAAGAAAAAAAGAAGAGAAAAGGAAGGAAAGGAGAAAAAGAGATAGAAAAAGTTACAAAAGTTCATCAAAAAGGTTTACAACACGTGGAAGAGACGCAATCCCAGACACAACGTCTGATCGTCCTGAAGTACTCGCACGTACCCGTTCCCCGTTCTCTTGGTCCCCTTTGTTCACGAAATGCCGTCGCACGGCTTCCATCATTTTTCGTCGATGTTACCGCACTTCTATTTTCATTCCGCCTCACGTTCCGGGGCGTGTTGCACCGATACCGTAGCCGCCACGGCGGCCGTCGTTCGATGCTGCCGGAGAGAAAAAATGCATCCCCGAACGCAGGATTGATAGGTAGAGTGCGCGCTCGCGCGACTGCCATTTTCTCTGTCGCTATCCTTCCACTTCGTGTGTTTATGTGTGCATGCGTGAGCGCACAAGCGCGCTAGCGTGTGTATGTCTGTGTATGTTTGTTACGGAAAAGTATGCACGCGGAACGATGCGTGCGCGCCCGAGAGAGCTTCGCGTGAACGAAGAAAACGAGGGTTAGGGGCGCTTGAAAACAGAAAAAGAGAGAAAGAGAGTGGAAAAACAGCACTGAGAGTGATGGAAGATGAGTAGAACGGAGACGGAAGCTTGTACTTCTCTATCTACGCGGAGGTGCCGCTCAACCGCCCCAGGGAGCTTACTTTTGTGGAATACGCACTGTCGGAGAGCTGTTTTAATGCCAAATGTGTTTGTACCAACACATCGACCACTACTCTCTTGATTCGAGCTTCGCTTGTGCTTTCTCTTCGTTTCTGTTTCTTTTTTCTTTCTCTCTCTTTTTCTCTCTCTCTCTCTCTCTCTCTCTCTCTCTCTCTCTCTCTCTCTCTCTCTTTGTCTCTCTTTCACTTAGTCTTTATCTATACCTCTCTCTCTCTCTCTCTCTCTCTTTACTTTTTATAGCTAACCATAATTTTACGTTTTATCGTTCTTTTGTCTGTTCCTTGTCCGACATTGCGATCTATTTGCAAATAAAATGAATCTGCGTTTCGCTACTTTTGAAGAAGGATTATATTCATAAAAGTAGCACAGGGTCAATTCAATTTTAATATCTGTCATGATAATATTACGCTATCTTGCCTTTCTCTTTTAATCATTTTCATTTCTAATCTCTACGATATTTTATAGATATATTTTATTTTGTTAACTTTATTATCTCTGTTAGAATTTACGATTATTTTTCTGCCCATTGTTAATTTTTTCTCGCCATAAATAAGGTCTTTTTCTTTCTCTTTTCCTGTTTTCAGTTTAATGTTAAACGAAGAGAGTAACATTTCCGAGCGCATGACTGGTCTGACGAATGTAAGTAGTATCAACTTGGCATGTTCCTCCCCTCCCCCGCGCTTCTTCTTTTCTTTTACCCCCGTCCCATCCTTTCCCCCTCCCCCCGGCCCATCCTTCCTCTAGCCCTTCCTCTCGTCGACCACACTCGCTTCGCTCTAGCCGCTTTTTTAATGCTAAATGTAGTCCTTTGTTTGTGCGGCTGTGTATAGGAGATTCGGACTAGGCGAGCGCCGCCTCTGCTGGCGGCTCGTGTGAGAGCTTTTTTCAAATGCTAAACGCGCGCTGCTTCGTGCCCACCCATCTCCTCTCGTGTCCCGTCGCGCTACGTGTGGCATCTACAGGGTCGTACCGAACGAGAAACCCGCTCACGCCTAACGCCTACTATCTCGAATCGTTTCTTTCGATTTTTTTTTTCATTGCTTCTTTTTTCCTCTTTTTTCTTTTTCTTTTTTTGTTTGTTTGTTTGTTTGTTTGTTTGTTTGTTTTTTTTTTTTCTTTTCATTTATAGTCTATAGAAACGTAATTATCAAGAACCGTTCAAGATACGTTCTTTTCATCATCCCACACGTTACTCTATCGACTACGTCAATCGATTACGATGAATTTTATTATTAACTATGGAATTGATGATGAAGAAGAAATTTCACGTAGGAGTTTCTACCGTTATCTAATATATCTAACGTATCTTATAAGAATCGATAAAGATCATCGAACTTTCAAATTGTCTGATCAATAGATAGGGAGAGATAGAGAGAGAGAGAGAGAGAGAGAGAGAGAGTGAGAGTGACAGAGATCACATTTGTGAATTAATATTTACGCAAACACTCTTCTCAAGTGTGCGCGTGTATGCGTTTTTTTTTTTAGAAGCAACTGAGATGATAGGTTCAGAACATTCCTTCGAAAATTTACCGATGGAATTTCATAGTGTTACAGAACTTGGGAACCCTGGACACCAGGTACATAGGTACATAGGTGAAGAGGCATAGTGCCGAAGTCGAAGGGGGTTGAAGGCAGGGGCTAGGCTTTACTGGTAGACACGCCAATGTGTGTGGCTCTGTTTTTCGCGTACCGAGCCAGCCGTTCTTTTGTGCCGGCCGTTATTGGTATTGGTTAGTGCCGATTTTATCCGCGAGTCGGCGCCAGTACGTGTGTGTCTGTGTGTATGTGCGAGGGTGTAATATTTTTTACTCTTTCCGAAGCGGCCTCGTACCCTCCTCCTGCCGAAGCCCCTCTTCGTCTCTCGAAAGCCGGCACCCCTGACCACCCCCTCGAACTCGAAGCCTCCCTCCTCCTCCTCCTCCTCCTCCTCTTCCTCCCACACGGCGAACCGTCGCATTCGTATGCGTGGCTTCGATGGGTATTGATATATTATTCCCAATAGTTCGTGCGCCTTCTCCCTCCTTCTCGCCAGGCAGCATACCCCCTCGCAACCCCTTTCCGTCTCACCCTCTCTCGCTCTTTCCCGCCTATACCCTCTCAGCCCGTCGCCCCGGCGTCCCTCTTTTTTTGGCCGCCACTCCGCGTTTTTTTCAATTATAATTCTTTTTCGTATCCAATCAATCATTAGTATTTCCATTGTCCTTCGGTATTTTCATTTGGCGTCGCACTCCTAGAGCGAGATGGAACGACGCGTTCGTACCGAACTGGAGGACGAAAAGAGAGAGAGAGAGAGAAAGAGAGAGAGAGAAAGAGTGAGAGAAAGAGTGAGAGAAAGAGTGAGAGAAAAAGAGTAGAGGGTGGTCGGCACGAACCACCCCATGCATCGAATCCTCTTCCAACCCCCCGTTTCGCGATGTGTGTACGTTCCTGATATAACGATGGCGTCGCCAGCGACGATTCGTTAATGCGATTGAATATTAATTCTCACTTTGTCGACGCCTCTCCACTTTCCCGGATTTTTTCCCGCGTCTGCCAGACAAACCACCGAGCTAGTGACGTATACCCATCACCGATGACATGTCTCATTGACGGCCAGTATAATTGATAGCTTGCTTTCTCCTTCGTGAAAGCAGAACTCGCGAGTCTCGTTGGAAACCCTACTGTTAAGGTCTATATACTTCCTGTTTTATGATTTACAACAATACTTGTGCTCAAAGGAAAATCTTTTCGTTATGGTATCTAAAGTAACTAGAGTAACAGATCGTTATTCGAAACATTGTCGATCGTTTACGATCATTATTCCAAATATATAAGTTATATTGCGAAGTTAAAAATATTATAAAAAAGATCGTACGTATTTTTTAAATATTCCAATAACATACGATTCGATTGTATCCATGAGAATCTACTTTTTTTAAATTCTTTTATTTTAATATTATTAAAAATCCGATATTATTAGGGAGCATTAGATCACAAAAAAAAGAAACAAAGGAAAGAATGGGAGAATTAGAAAAATAAGATAAGTTGTTAAGAGGCGAAATTCAAATCGTTGCATCTTTCGTTCATCCGAGGAATCCACGTAAGCGAGAAACTTCCCTATCGAAAAACTTTTACCATTAAAAAATATCGTTCCGGAAGTTGGAGCCAAGTCCTTAGAATAGAGTCTCCCTTCTATCAAAGAAGAGAGGGACGAGAACGGAAACGACGAGAGCAACAAGTGCCAAAAAATCGCTCGGCGAGCGTCGCAAGTTCGGAAGTCGTTTCTGAAAACGGAACGAAACGTTCCGTTCTAACACATTCTTTCACATAGAAATATACAGAGGGACATTCATATATACATAGAATACAGTCGCGTAAAGCAGGAGAAATAACGACTTGAAAAATGTAACGGACTGTTTCAAATGCGGTCTCGCGTTATCAGCGCTCACTTTAGCACCTGAAAATTGCCTCGCGCTTTTTCCACGCGCGACGCACTTAATAAAACATGCTCGTTTCTATTGCTCTCTCACTTTAACTAGCTCTCTCTCTCTCTACCTCCCTCCCTCCCTCTTCCTCTCTCTATCTATCTCTCTCAGTTAGACCTCTCCAACCACCGACACACTCTCTTCTCCGTCTCGTTTTATCCCCGTTCTCCCATCCCTCCTTTTACCTTCTCTTTCTCTCTTTCTCCCTTTCTCTCTTTCTCACTCACTCGGTTACATTCTCGAATACGTGGCCTCCCCGTATACATATACAATAAAAAGAGACAAAAAGAGAGAGAGAGAGATAGAGAGAGAGAGAGAGAGAGAGAGAGAGAGAGAGAACGCTTGCACTGCACGGTTTACGTTCCCACTCTGTTTTCCTTTCCATCCCTCCTCTTTTTCCCTTGGTCACGCTTCAACACCTTTCCCTCATCCTCACCTCCTCTTGCGAGTTTTTTGTGCTATATCGAGTACGAGTCTCTCTTTCTCTATCTCTTTCTATCTTCCTTCCTTCCTTTTTCCTCTCTTGTTCATCCTCTGCTATTTCATCTATTTCTTTCTTTCTTTCTCTCTCTCTCTCTCTCTCTCTCTCTCTCTCTCTCTCTTCCTCTATATTTCTCTCTCGTTCGCACTTTCGTGCTCGCTCACTCTCCACCCGTTCGGTCTTTCCACCCTTCTGCACCCTCGCGTACTACACCGCACAAGTTTCCAACTTGTACTACGGCACGGCAACCGAATAAATGTCTCTTCTCTGCTTCTCCTTGCTTCGACGCTTCTCTTCGTCCACGCTTACCTCGTTCGACACGCCGAAGCGTTACGTGGACCAAACTTTGACTAACCAAAACTCGCGAGAAACAAGTCGAGGATCCATCGATCGATTCGATCGATCGTCCTTTTCAAACAAATTTGTCGTACGTTATCTCGCTAAATGATACAAAAGGAATAAGTAGAATGAGGTGTCGGCCATCTCTAGAAATAAACATTATTTTCCTATTGGGCAACGACGTACTCGGTGTCGATATTAATGGTTACCTGATAATTTGCGAATTGCAGAATGAAAAGGAAAAGAAAAGAGGAGAAAGAGAGAGAAAATTGGTCCGCGATGGGTCCGACCAGTTCCAATTTCCATTCTGTGTGATCAAAATAATAAAAGAACAAACGGATTAACGAACCAATACCTTTGAATGAAACTAATAAAAGAAGCAACGACTAATCCGTCACGGAATAAATCCCAAACTAAAACATCGAGACGGAGAAATGTGAAAATCGAAGAATAAGAGAAAAAGAAAAATCAAACGATCGTGTTTTTAGCAAACGCATTTTTTACACTTTTATAAGCCCGATATTTTACTAATACATATTCTCTCGAATTTATTAACATTGATAATACGTTTTAGAAATTTGTTTAGAAAATTTCTTCGAGTTCGTATTTTATCGAATTTCCAAGGATAATATTGATAAACCAATTTCTCATCGATATTGTATTAGAACGAAGAACGATAAAGTATATCGGATATAATATTATAGAAAGACGATAAAGAAAAGAAATAAACTCCGTTAATGCTCGATGAGATAGGAAAAGCTGACGTTCTCATTACGTTTAGGCAACTTTATCGGACTAAAGTCACTACGTAGGATCAGTTGTGTATGTAGGTAATTTGTGTCTATGTATGAGTGTCTTTCAGTACCAAATGAGAAAAAGAAAGAAGAGCATGTGCGTTTCGTAGGACGACGTGAAACATAGGCGTGGACAAACGAGCGGAAAAATGGCGGGGTTTGGAAATGAGATTTGCTGGTAAACCGACAATTTATCGTAGGTATCTGCGAAAGCATCTCTTGACGTTTCTCTGACCAGAGTTATAATTAATACGCTCTCGTCACAGAGCGCGCGCTTCGACCAATATTCCGTGGGACGAGCGTTCTCACACACACACACACACACATACACACGTACACTAACATACATACGTACATACATACATACATGTGCACGCACACATGCGCGTACACGTGTACGTATAGATAGACACACGAGAGAACATATATATTTATATGTCGGAGAACGTTAACACATACATTTGAAGCGTACGCACATACATATACAGAGGCAAGGGTCTCTAACAACACGCGAGTGACGTCGCACGCGCGCAGACCGACGCGTAACCGGTTGTTGATTAAGTTTGAATGACTGATGCCGCAAAAACACATTAAAACTTGAATGAGTACAGATGAAAATTTAGTCGCTAGGAATCAAGAGACCGCAGAGGCAAATGGCCTGGCAGCCGCACATAGTCCACGGCTTGTGGACCCTCCTTCTCTCTCTGTCTTTCTCTCTCTCTCTCTCTCTCTCCCTTTCTCTCTCCGTCTCTCTCTCTCTCTCTCTCTATGTCTCTCTCTCTCTCTCTCTCTCTCTCTCTCTCTTTCTCTCTATCTCTCTTTACCTCCTTCCTCTCTTTCACGCTCTTGCTCGAATACCTATCGAAATATTGGCAACCGAAAAACGCTCACCGATTGCTATATCCGCTGTTGGGCAACCGTTTCGTCTGGCTGGTCCACCGCAGCGGAAACAGAACGTACACCACCGCGATGGTTTACAACCATAACTTTTTCGTCGAGAAGATCGAGAATGATCGATTTTCAAAGGATAACTTTTCGATTGGTATAAATATACTTCGAGCTAAGAAATTCAACTTCTTCAACTTTAAAAATGAATGATATCACTCACTGGATCTCCATCTATCGGGGTTAGACATTACTTTCGACGAATCAAGAAACTATTCGAATCGTAAGACCTTAATTGGCCGGACACTCGTTTCCCTCATCGATGATGGTTCTCCTTTTCTATCTATCTATCTATCTATCTATCTATCCTTCCCGTTTGTCTCCAAATCGGGTATATACCCACGAGTCTACCAAGAATCCCATCTGCATTCGGTTACGAGCACGATCCATCTTGCGGCAGCGAGAACACGTCCCGTGGAATTCTCTCTCTCCCTCTCCTTCTCTCTCTCTCTTTCTCTCTCTCTCTCTCTCTCTCTCTTTCTCCCTCTCTCTTTGTCTTTCATCCCTTCTACTCGAAACAATTGACCACTCTGGGACGATCAGTTCGATCTCGTAGTCTCGTAAATACATCGTCGAATCCGATGGCTCGGCCATCGAAAAGGATGGAATCCGATCGAAATGGACGCCGCCATCATTGCCATCTCGAGATATCGTCTGCCTTTCGAAAGAGATGATCGTTTCTCTCTAATAAAAATCGTCAACCGGATCGTAGCTCACGCTACCGATTACTACTACTACTACTACTATTACTCTCTCTCTCTCTCTCTCTCTCTCTCTCTCTCTCTCTCTCTCCCTCTCTCTCTTCCTTTATCTATCTATCTCTCTTATTCCTTACTCTCACTTTGCTTACAATCCATCTCCCTTTCTCCTTCTCTCTAATTCTCCAATGTCCAATCGGAGTCTACCATCGGCACTTAATGTATTCAAATGTAAGCGGTAGTAGTGTTTATGTCTTGACATTGCAAATTGTCCTGGCTATGCCATAACTTATAGTAATCGCTGCGCGCCGGAGTAATTATTTATACTCTGTGATATAGCGTACACAGGGTTTCGTACTTCGGGTTATTCTCTGTCTACGTAGGAAGAATGTATATGAATAGTACGTATCTACGTATGTTACGTGTGCGTACGTACGTGCGTGCGTGCGTGCATTCGTGCATGAGTGCGTGCGTGCGTGAGAACGTGAGAACGAATAAGAAGAGAGGAGATGGTTCGACGTGTGCGTGAAGAATATCTACGTTGGTTAGACGTACCGAGCTTGATATTAATCTCCAATCTGCACGCACGAATCGGGCGACTTCGATGCCACGCATCCAACGACGGAACTCAAATCGATGTACATACGCCGGAGGAAATTTCTTTGAGTTTAAAGCAATGCTCTTTTTTTTTTCCTTTTTTCCTTTTCTTTTCTTTCTTTTTTTTTTTCTTTTTTTTTCTTTTTTTTTTTTTTTTTTTTTTGTTTACGCTTACCATATTGTCTTCATTTTTTTTTTTTTTTTTTTTTTTTTTTTTTTTTTTTGAAAGGGATAACGTTGGGAATTCGTTGTGTCTCACTTACACGAGTAACTTCGTCGTATCTTTTCTCTCTCTCTCTCTCTCTCTCTCTCTCTCTCTTTCTTTGTCATACCTACTAGATACGATCATTAACTCTCTATCTCACTTTATTCGTATGTAATATAATTTATTTTCATCTTTATCCTTATCTTCTTCTTTCTCTTTCCTTCTCAATTTTAGCATTTCTTTTTCTTTTTTATTCCTTTAAGTCGTTCGATTGATAGTTAAGTCAATAATGTAAATAGAGATATTAATGTATTCTTTGATAAATGTTAATATGTTCATTGATAGACAAGATTTTGTTAATGTTACATTGGTTTGATTTTATATTTAAAAGAAATTTATTATTTTTCTTACGATATACTTTCAACATTCGTTTTAATTATAACTCTAGAAGTTAATATTCTATATTATCTAAATTTGTTATAACAATGATAGAATGTTCGAATTGATAATATTTGTATTAAAATTTGACGTAGTTCTCATTAAGACGATTGAAATTTGAAAAATCCCGGCAAATATTAGCGTCGGACGTATACTGATGCCATCTCTCGGGTTGCGTTGATACTTAGCGTTTTGATTCATATAAATCGTTCGAGAAGTCACATTATTAATTGATCTTACTTTTTTTTTTCTTTTCTTTTCTTTTCTTTTCTTTTTTTTTTCTAAAGAATTAAATATATAAGCATGCAAAAATTTGTATTATTAGGATATATAAAAATAATGTCAAAGAGATGAACGTTTTAATATAACGTGATATTATTGATCGATACTTGATTGTCGATGAGGTTTCGTTAAATAGAGAGTTTTCTTCTTCTTCTTCTTCTCTTTTAAAGCAATGAAGTGGTCATTGAAACGACAAAGATAATAAAATAAACTATTTCTCTAGACGATAAACACGGACTTGAATTTCTTGAATAACGTTTATAAGAGGAAAGTAGCGAGTATCCGAGGTTTCTGTCGATAAATCAGTTCAAGCATTGAGTCGATGAGAACGAGGGGTAGTTTTGCGGTGTAACAGGTGGTTGAAATTCTCGTTCGCCTGTACCTTTTTACTCCTTTATCAGCAAAAAAAGAAGGAATAAGTTCCAGCTTATGAACCGGAGCGCGTTTAATGCTCCTTAAAAGGGTAAAGCGTCTCCCGCCCGATAACTTTTTCAACAAAGCCGATGCGAAACTCTCTCTCCTTTTTTTTCTTTCATTCATTCTCTCTCTCTCTCTCTCTCTCTCTCTCTCTCTCTCTCTCTCTCTCTCTCTCTCTTTACCGTGAAAATTGTCTATACGCTTAGAAAAGAAATATTAAGGAGGACATTAATTTTATAAACTTTTCGCGTGCTAATAAATATTATGCGTGCGAAAAACTTGACTTTTGACAAATAGTTTATTTCAATATTATAATATTTATCACAAACACTTAATACTATTCGTGCTTATAAAGATAAACACCATGACTTCTTCTAATCTCACAATATTTAATGCTAAATTAGAAAGTAAATTAAATTAAACTGTCAACTATTTACAGAATTATACACAAGCGAGGCTTAATATGAGATTTAATTGATATTTTAAAGATTAGAAGTATGTATGTTCTCCAGTTACCAAATTAATGGTAACTGATCTATTGGTAGTATTGGAATCTTCATAGAAAATATCTTTTTTTTTTCTTTGTCCTTTCCCTTAAAAACAAAACAAAGAAAGAAAAAAAAAAGAAAAAATAAAAACTACAATGTCTTGTCCTTTGGCACGAAATTAAAGACAATTATCATTACAATCTACATGAAAATTGTTTTTTTTTTTTTTTTGTTTCATAAACAAAAGAATTTTATAATAATGAAAAGAAAACATAAATTTTAATTAATCAATACGATCGTAATACATAATATAGATGAAAATACAGATGAAATATATAATGGAAATGAAATTATCGATTAATGAGAAACATTAATTTTTCGTCAAAGCATTTTTTTAATATCGCAAGACTCTTATGATGCTTTTTCTAAAAGAATATTATAAAAATAGATCACAAAAAACCAAATTTCGCTTCAATCTTCTTCAGATTAACGAGATCGATTACCATGGTCTCCACATGTCACCATTAGACGAGGATGGACCAGCAGTGTTAGAAAAACCTTGTGAGGAATTTGCATTAGAACGACTTGTATTGGAACTTGTCGAAGATGCATTTGTTGTTCGATCCTCGGCGGAAACGTCATTACTATTTTCATTTCTCTTATCGTCCAACGTTACAGATGACGACGGAGTATCCTCCTGTAACTTTTGTTTTTTCTCAGGGATTACGAGTAATCTTTCCGAAGGATGTCTTTTGATATCCTTGTTACTTAATGATGTGCACGGACGATTATAAGTCTTATCAGTAATAACTGAAAGAGGTTGCCTTAAACTCGTCGAGGCTATGCAATCTATCTGTTCAGAAAAATTATAAATTGATTCTTTTTTAAGATTACCATTTACTTCGGATTTATAGTCAAACGAGGTCGATGATATAGGCGATTTTCTATCGCTGCTAGAAGTAATCTGAGCTTTTTGAGTGTCTGGCGAACTGGTAAAACTTTTACCACTGCCAGAACTTTGTTCGGGTATCTTGAACTTCGGCTGTTGATGTATTTGAGGATAACATTCCAAATGATGATTCTCCTCTCCGTAGCTAGAGGTGGACGTTGATGGACTGTCTAGTGGACTATGTATTCTATGTACCGATGAGAAAGCCGATGATGCTATCGTTCTGGATATTGATTCTGAGGGATGTGGGAAAAAAGAAAAGTTTGAAGAAATCGCTGCTGATTGTGGGACTAGTAGAGCGAGCTCTCCTGTCGGAAGTCTGCTAGGTATCAACTGAACGCCGTTTGGTATCTGTATCCTGGTGCTAGAGTTGTTATTCTCATCCCCATTGGCTACTTCGCTATGGTAGCCGACCTTTACCTCCGGATAGAGACGTTCCGGCATGTAGGGCACGTAGTGGCCATAGAACGGTCCTATTTGCTGGAGATTACTAACGTAATTGTTTAGGTGTGAGAGTAGACGCTGCTTCACGGCAGGATCGACGTTCTCTAGGTTGCTGACGTACCGCGATACTTCCGTAGCACATTCGGAAAATCCGGAACGGAATTTCGTTAGTACCGCTGGGTCTGTTGCAATTGCGGTACTCAATTGTTGACGCTGTACTGTCTGTAAGTGCTTCACCGTCATTTCGAGAATATCGGCTTTCTCGAGCTTCGAGTGTCTTGTCGGCTATAGAAACAGAAAAAAAAAAAATTAATTCCGTTAGAATGATAAATAATAAAAATTTTTTATATTAATTAGATATTTAGAAATAAATTTTTTTTTTATTTAACAAATTTCTAAAAGATAAGATCTTTTAATCTTTATCGACCGATAGTATTCAACCGATTGTAGGTGAGCCATATTATCTTAGGTTGGTAAAGAAGAAGGAGATATTATTTTATGTCGTACTAGAAGGTATCTGTCTTATCTACTGATGGAAAGACAGATGAGAAAGTTGAAAATGTACTTGTGGAAAATAGAAAATGTCTTTTTAGTCAGATATCACTAAACATTTTTGCCTTGAGCATCGCTCTTAGACATAAAAGGCGAATACCGATCATGTATCAAAGCAATGACCCGGTAACGCCCATGTAATTGAGTCTACGTAAGTTATTACCATAATGGGAGACTTGTAACATCAGTAGCTTACAACTTACTTCATTGTAAGCCCTGAAGCATGTGATTTAGATTCAGCTATATTTTTAAATTGGAATACTGCTAATATTGTACGTGACTATTAACCGCATACTAGAGCAATGATCGTAATTATTTATTGCACGATCTTGAAAACTCTTTATTTATAATTATTGTACAAATACTCGATTAATCGTTCATACGTGTCGAAAGAAAAAGAAAAAAAAAGAAAAAGAAAAAGAAAAAGAAAAAAAAAGAAGAAAAAAAAAATTAAACAAATCAGATCGACCTCTGAAAAAGTATGGGAAAATCTTTGGTATCGAATGAAATCATTCTTCTTCTCGTGGGAATACATTTGAAGAATATCTTTAAGAATATTTTAGGATTCTACTAGAAACCCTTCCTCCATTCGAGAGTCAGTTATATCCTTTAACACCGTTAAGTCGAAACTCTATTGTGTCCTTTCATCCTATTGATATAAAATCTATTCATAGTTTTTATTGTTACAAAACTTACATTGTTATAAAAATAAAATTTTATTTATTCGTCAATAAATCGCAGATGTTAAAGGTATATAAAGTTATAAGAATATTATTTTAATAGAATATTCGAATGTTAATATATGAGAAATCGATT
>NC_062201.1:3622337-3647337 GCF_912470025.1 Vespa velutina
CGATGCACTCGCATACTCAAGGAGTGGGGGAAATGTTTCTTGGAGTGGGGAGAAGGTACCCTTAGGGAGGGGAAACTTTCGGTCCTCCTGAGACCTGTTGATGTGTGGGAATTCACGCCGTCCTCGAGATATACCCAATTCATCGTAATGAGTTCAACTACGACTTTTTTCTCCTTTTTTTCTTCCTTTGTCTTTTTTTTTTCTCTTTTTTAATTTTTTATCGCAAAACGCGAAAGAAACCCAAAAATAGTTAAATATTAAAGTACATTATTAAAGCAAATTTATCAAATGCAAAACTATCTTTTGATGCAAGCTTTTTATATAAATTATATAAAACTTATGTAAAAACATTTTAATCTCCTAAAAATGTTTATGCATTTTTTTTATAATTTAAAATTAGTCTTTAATTGAGTTATATAAATAAATGAAGCATGCAACTTAGATTTATATTTATTCGTAAATAAAATTTATTAAAAAAAAAAAAAAAAAAAAAAAATACAATCAAAGAGAGAGAGAGAGAGAGAGAGATAGCACGCATGAAGTATAGGAGCGGCAAAGCGTAAAGGCACGCAATAGAAAATCATCTGATAGAGAAAGGGCACATACACGCTGGCCCCTCGTAACAATGTATTAGTGAGTGTGCGCGCGTCATAAGTGTGGCCGGCGTGCGCAATGCGATCCAACGCAATGTGCACGAATGCACGCGAGACAAAAAAGGGTCTCCTGTGGGAATTCTCTTACAACGTTTAAACATTTGTTTGAATGAAAAAATACACAGCTAGAAGAGAGAGGACATCGTGTGTATCCGGAGCGATAATACGTTTCTTCCTTTACTTGCACGCAAAGCTTCGACCTCCTTTTTGAAATATACATATATAAATAAAAATAAATAAAAATAAATAAAAATAAATATTTCTTTTTCTTTCTTTTCTTTTTATTTTTTTTTTTTTTATTTTTTCTTTTTTTCACATCGTTCTCTCGTTCATAACAATGATATTTTAATAATATTTGTACGTTAATATATGTACGTGCCATTATCGTTTAAAAAATATATTAACAAGAAAATATTGAATATTTTTCAGGTAAAATAGAGAAAGTTTTAGAATGATCGTCGGCACGCTTAGGCGTGCGATGAAATTATTTTTTAAATTATCTATAAAGATGTAAAACTACAAAATTTTTCCATAGAAGAATAACAAATACTATAACTTTTGAAAACATTTTTAGAATTTGCGCATTGAAGGTACGAAGAAAATTTTTCAGGAAAAACCTCTATCTTGTTGACAAAATCAGTTATTGTCCATTTCAAGAGGCGATCCTAATAAATTGGATACATTTTTATGACACTGGATTATCGCCTTATAGAGAAAGTTTTACTTTAAGAAATTTGACAACTACAAGCTCTGTATTTCATATTTTTCGTAACTTATTTCTCTTATTTATTTCAGCAGGTAAAAATTTTGACAGGTAAAAATTCTTTATTGTGACACGTCATTTTTTTAACGTGATCTTTCAAAATCACTTCTACGTGCGTGATTTTTGGAAAAATCAAGTATTACTGGCATTATCTATTTTATACTTTTAATGATTGTTGTTTTTTAACAGTTAAAAAAAAATATGTATATATATATATATATATATATATATATATATGTATGTATATATAAAACAGAAAATAATATTAGACAGCTATGTATTTTTTCGTTCAAACAAATGTTTAATATATACTTTTCAATGATTTCTTAAAAATCAAAGATCAATATTTCTATTGAACTTTATGTTAAACACTTGGAAAAATAAAAAATAGAATAAAGCAGCTGTTCCATGAAGAAACTTTAGAAACTTTTGCATTAATATATAATTCGTAGAGCTTAGTATAAGAGAATCAAGAGCAGATGTAGATGAAAATCACATATGAAAGTCAAAGTACCAGACGTAAACTTGAAAAATCAAGATTTGCGAATTAACAAGATGAGATTATCGGATAAATCATTTCCGATCCGTTTGGTCAACATACCGTGGCATGATTACACGATCACAATAACTCAACACGAATCTCGAGATCTACGATAAGTTCTGTTTCGTGAACGAAATAATCAGACAAATTTCAAAAGACGTACAATTTCTTTTGAAATCTCACGTACATTTTTAATGCCTTCAAATATAATGCCATTCGTTTTGATAACCATCGTTTAAATTCATTTAATAGCAGCTGCCAAATCGAAAGAGTACAGAACTATTAATATATATATATATATATACGAGTTAAGTATTATTTATAATATACATATCTCAAATTGGAAATTCATTAAATGAATAAGAAATTTTAAGATTTTTTGAAAGATAACACTTTAAACATTTTAATCTCTACGTTTAGGACTTATTCCTAAGAAATTTTTAATATATTTGTAAAATGTCTTTTGAATCTTCCGATTAAGGAGTCCTGTTATATCTTGCAAAAAAAAGAGAAAAAAAAAAAGAAAAAAGAACGTATTTCTTAACTGTAAATATTTTTAACTTTCATTTCGGGTACTTACTATCTACACAATATGTCATGTTAAACTGAAGCTTTGTACCTGGGACTAGTATATTATCGTGTAGAGCTGTGAGTAAGAAGAGTGTCCAATGCTTTCTTTCTTTCTCTCTCTTTCTCTCCCTCTCTCTCTCTCTCTCTCTCTCTCATTTCTGTCCCTATTCCCTCTTCTTCTTCTACTTCTTTTCTTCTTTCTCTTGCATCTGCAAGCATCCAGTTTAAAACTCGGAAGTCCCTCGAGGGTAACGAGTGACTAACTTGAAAGAGAACCATCGACCTTGAATTCTACTTCTCTCTCTCTCTCTTTCTCTCTTTCTTTTTTTTTTTTTTTTTTTATTATGTGTTCTTCAACTTGATCGACCCTCCCCCCCCCGGCCCCCCCTTGAATTACGTCAGATCGAGATCCAAACGACGTACCGTTATAATCGTACTTCTTACACATCTGCTTTTAAAGAGAATAGAATCTTTTTATGAATTAACTTGAAGATATTTTTCATATTTCTCAATAGAAACAAAAGGTGAATAAGAATGTTATGATTGATTCGATATGATTTTATGAAAGAGAAAATTATTTAAAAATTTTACAAGGTTACGTTGATATTCCTTAAAAGGTCGTTTTACCCTTACGAATTTTCAAGGACTTCTATTTCATCTTTTCTCATGATACATAATTTCCCATAAATATTTTAGCTTGCTGTCATAACGGAAGGACGATTGGTCAGATGTCACGACCTTCTCATTAACCTCGAGAAGAAGAAGAAAAAGAGAAATAAGAAGAAGAAGAAGGAGGAGGAGATGGAGAAGAAGAAGAAGAAGTAGGAAGAAAGGAAGGAAGGAAGAATAGAGGAAGGGGATGGGAAGGGAATGGGAAGAAAAAAACAAGAAGGGCGAAGGAGTCTGAGAGAATCCCCAATGGTTCTATGTTGGCTTGACCACAAAACTTTATCCTTCTCTTTCTTTCTTAAGAGTGCTCAAGAAAGCGAAACAAGTTCGAGGTTTAAATTTGGAGCTCCCACCCCCGTTGAAGGAACCTTTTTCTCTCTTGGATCCCAGGATGGCACCTGCACCAAGTTGTTAACACCCACACTGATCTTCTCGTAGATTTGACAGGAAGGAAACATTATCCTCGAATCCTAAAGATCTTGCTTCCGCTTATAACACACCTAAATTCACCCTCCTACTCGTTCTATAGTATCTATAATTACTTGCCACTTTACTTTCAATATCAACGAAGAACTCCCACGGTTTTCGTAAAAAAAAAAAAAAAAAACAAAAAAAAACAAAAAAAAGAAAGAAAAAAATAAAAAGATAAAAAAAAATATGAAAAAAAAAGGAAAATGAAAAAATTTTCAGAACAAAAATCCGTCCTACTGTATATCATCAAATTCTCATTTTTATTAACATGACACAAATGCTTCCCTTAAAAGGTAACAGCCCTCTTGTTCGTTAGGGGAGGTCGTATGGTTTACATCTGGAATATTAGGGAAATCGTTTGTATTCCATTCATGGCAGAAAGCATAACTCGTTTTTATAGAGTGTATGATAAAAAAAAAAGGGAAAAAAAAAAAAGGAAACGATTTAAATTTATTGGACAAATGATAATTTTCTAATAATCGTACTACGTTAGATACTTATTTCTAAGGAAATCCCTTTGAAAATAAGAAATATAACGGAAATAAATTATTTATCCATTACGATTGAAAATATTTTATATTAGAATGAAATAAAATATGGTTGCCATAATTCATTGTACAAATTGAAAGGAAAATTACAAAGGAAAAATATTATTCTGAAAAGGATATTTATTATGAAGGAAACTATACAAATGAAATTTTAAAATCTATTTGATCAAATACTATTGTAAATAAACTTAATGCAATAGTCAAAACATGAACATCGGTCGTATATCAAACAAATCCCATTTACTTCAATTATGTCCGGGATTCAATCAGCCTGGCAAATTAGAGCAAGTAAATTATCCATTTTGCATATTTCCAATAGAGCAATTCGGAGATTGATGGTCCCTATTTTTTTTTTTAAGACTTCAGTAGATATATTTTTAAATTTAATCGATATCCAATTATTCAGATAAAGTCATTATCTTTTGGTAAATTGTTTTTTATGATTCAAAAAACAAGGAGAACATTTCTGAGATTATTTAATTTCTATATTACAAATAATTTATTTAATTTCTTAATTGAAAACAAACAAGGAATACTATCGATGAATTTTATTAATGAATGTCAATTCCATCAGTAAAAATATTTGAAAATTGGATTATCTAGAAAAAAAATACTCAGGATTACTTTATACATTTTCGGCATTGTACGGATTTCTAATTAATCACTTGAACATCAATTAACTCATATGTTATTCGTTTAAATTAAATTTCTCATTAATGAGCGTAATTTTGTATTATTATAAAAAAAAATATTGATACAATCTATTGAAATATTCATTGTGGTATTAATTTATTTTCTATATCTGATATTGAAAGAATGAAAGAGATCATAATAATTTCATTAAATAGTTCACGTTGACTAATTATTTAAATGAAAAACTATATCTATAGGAAGAACATAATAACTTACAATAATTACAACTTGAACGAAAGTATCGAAATGACAATATCTCTCGAGTTATTAAAGTAAGACAAATAAAAAAAAAGAAAAAAAAAAAAAAGAAAAAAAAAAGAAAACGAAGCTATAATTATAAGAAATGAAGTAGAAATTTGTAATTCAAAAAAAGAAATATTTTTTCCTAATATGTATAGTAATCAATAATAATCATTCAGTTTTGCTGAATGACGTAGATTCAATTGCGAAACATCGAGTGGTACCAGATCATTCTTTGGTATACCCTTCCGCAACTAGACTCCTCTTCATCTTCCCTTTAACCCTCCTCCTTCCCTTTCCGACGACCTTAAGCTCGCAAAAGTTCTAGCTGTTCATGGGCCAAAAGGACGTGCAAGGCGATCACCTGGCGACGGTTCCCACGTTTCTGTGATTCGCGTTTGGCTTCACCCTTTGCCATACATTCCGTCGTCGTGACGGTGGATTCCAGAAGTCCCATAATGGGCACGTAGTACGCACGTAAGTGGGGAGGTAAACGTGCGAGAAAGAGTGAGATGGAATGAAACAAATAAAGAAAGAAAAGAAAAGAAAAGAAGAAAAAAAGAAAGAAAAAGGAAAGAAGAGGGTAAAGGCTGCGGAAGGGGGGGGAGGGGGAGGGGGAAAAAGCTTAAAGAAACGAGCCTTGCCTCGTGCATCTATTATAGATGCCCCTGACCGCTATGTCGGTTCGCGTGGCTGACACACGAGGGACCCGCGCCCAGCATATTCGACGTTTTATTGCTCGAAGAAAAAGAAATATCTAACTTGATGCTTTCTCCCGTAGAAGAAACGAAAAAGGTCAGGTATATTTCTATTTGCATAGAAAGCCTGATATTTTCTTTACACAAGACGAAACTTTGATTTTTTCTTTTTCTTTTTTTTTTTTTTTTTTTTTTTTTTTTTTTTTTTTTTTTCCTTTGCCGACAATCGTGGGAGGTTTTCGTTTTGATTATTTGTCTCCTTTTCTTTTTATCTCTTCTCCTTGTGGGAATATTTCTTTTTCTTTTTTTCTTTCCTTCTTTCTTTCTTTCTTTCTTTCTTTCTTTCTTTCTTTAGGAAAAGAACTTACGCGATAGTAAGTTCGGGAACTTACTGTTACTTACACGTACAACGTTACTTCTTTCATCGTTTTTTAATTCCATTTGTTAATGTAACCACGAATGTGACAATTCTTAATGAAAAAAAGATACACTTAAAGTATATTCTAAATGTATTTAATAATTTTATCTTGATAAATCTATGATAGGCATATACTTCGTTATTTTCTTCATTTTACGAGAGCTCTCTGGTATTGTTTTTTCGAAGGTGTAAGGGAACAAGTAATTGGAGGAGAAAGTTTTTTTTTTATTTTTTTTTTATTTTTTTTTTTTTTTAATCGGTATCAAATTTTCCAAGCAAGGCTCGAGGAATAATCGAACGGTATGATTATTAGCTCGTAAAACGAGAAAGTAATCTCGAATAATACTTCGTGATTATTCGCTTTGTTATCGTTCAAGAGGTAACTAAATCTTAGCGGTGCATCCTACCGAAATAAATCCCGTATTAAGGAGCAGTTCAGAAATCCGGTAAAATCATTCGTCGGTAGATCTTTAAGTAATATGATCTATTTAATCTCCATCCGTCCACTGTCCTACATCATTTTGAACCGACCGTGGGATTTAAGATTATTTCGAAGTTGTTTAGTCAAAAATGGTAATCCTGCCAACGATACGAAATTGTTTTCGTATAGTCCTCTTTACGATCTTTCCTTTGGAACCGTAGGAGAACCATCGTGTAACAGGTCCACCCTTTGAATTACCCTTTTCCGTCCTCATATCCCTTAAATAGCATATCCGGATTGACTCAAAGGGCACTTTGTTTTTTCTTTGATAAATCTAGCAAGCTGAATACACTAAACTTTTCTGATACTAGTTTGTTATCCGGAAAGATTTTTAGTCAGGCACATCATATAACTCATAATAATTACAATACGCGAAATGTGTGCCTGTGGAAATAAATCAAAATAGTCTATGGATTTATAGCACGAAATCGATTAAGACAAAGAGTAAAGCTATGAGCCAAAGCAAAGGGTCACGCGAGGTCTAATTTCGGGACATGGTGCTCTCGCGAAGCTGGCCTCGCGACCTTGGGGAATGATTTCAACAAAGGCTAGCCCAACAGGTTGTTGTTGTTGTTATTGTTGTTGTTGTTGCTACTGCTGCTGCACCAGCAGTAATACGGCGATGAACAGGAACGCGTGGCCGACCAGGAGAAACAGCAGCCACTGGTTCGCTGTGCTTAACGCGTTGCTGAACGTCGCTGGTCCTCTTGGACTCAAAAAGAGGAAGGAAAGATGAAGAAGAGAGAGAAAGAGGGAGAGAGAGAAAGAGAGAGGGAAAGAGATGAAACGTAGGAAAGAGAAAGACAGAGAGAGGGAGAAGAGTGCTGGTGAGAACACACCGCGCCACGCGTTCCCACCATCCTCCTCGGGCCTCTTCGGCTCTCACTTCGGATATATTCGTTCTCTGCTCTTCGCTCCCGATATCTTGCACCGCTAAAAAGCCCTCCCGTGCTAACCATGGACCCCCATGGATTATTTTTCTCTTTCTCTCTTACTGAGGGATGCAGACCTCTCTCTCTCTCTCTCTCTCTCTCTCTCTCTCTCTCTCTCTCTCTCTCTCTCTCTCTGTTGTAATCTTTTTTATCAAATTCTTTCTCTCGACATTTCTTTTTCATTCATTCTCGTCCAATTTGTCCGCAAAACTTTAGATTATTTCTAATATCATAATGGCTTCATTTGCCTACTGTATTTTTAACTTTCATCCAATTCCTCAATTGTAAAATCTAGAACTAGATTGAAAGAATGATACTCCGTGATTCAGATAAGTATTGATGGTGTTATGCTCGTGAATCTTTTTTACATTGAAAAATAACTATGTTATATGTATCATCAAGTCTATATGGATTATTATTGAACAATAGATATTTTCTTAATTTTTTATAAACATTATATATCCTTAAGATGATTAAGTAAGTACATTTCTTTTATTATTAATCATTGTACAGTAAGTTACTGTCTAGAAAACAGAAGATGTAAGAATAATTTGTAGGAAAGGATGCTGTTAAATAAGTAGAAAGGAACTAATTAAGGTGAATAATAAATAAGATATACCGAACTTTACAACTACTTTTCATAATGCAGAAACTACCTTTCCTATGGGAACGATGGTGGTAATTCGACTGAAGAAAAACTTGCTAGACTAAGTAGCTCTATGCAAATCTTCTTATCCTTAGCTCATGAGGAAAACTCGTCATGAGGGAACGTCACCTTGCATTAATTAATCATCTGCAAAACTTCTGCGTAAAAAAAAAAAAAACATTTTGCTTCCATAATTTATCTTACTACCAATCGATTCTTAATTTTTTTGTTCTTACTTCTACTTGAAAATGACGCATTTATATTTCGAAATAATAATTTATCATTTTATCTAGATAGATAAACGTATGTTCATTTTATCGATCAACTTGGAAAAGAGGAAATTGAACAACGTTGAGTTCGCATGATCGATGATTATGATTACCCGATAATCGTCGTGCGCATGACCGATTTAGATAGATTAGATAAAATGTAATTATTGGAAAGTAAAAATGTTCTGTGTAAAATTTATCTTATTTTTTTTTATTTATACTTAGTTTTCTGTGATACTTTGGCCGAGCAAAGATTATTTTGATGTAACAGTCGGACACAATCGAGGAATAAGAAATGTAAACGGTATTACGCTTAGAACCACATCAGCTGTTTTAAAACGATGTTGCTCGTGCTGCTCGTATCAAAAGTTAGGGTACCAAACAATGCAAGCGTCTTTTATGGATTAAAGAACCCCTCCTGTGAATGTCTTCGATTTTTCGATGGTAAGGAACGTGGCACAAGTCTACATATCACCTGTCATCTGATTTATCGAATTTTTGAAAAAAAAAAAAAAAAAAAAAAAAAGAAAAACAATATTTACGATAAAAATAGAAAATCTGAGAAATACAGAAACTTACAATTAGAATAATTTCAAAATAATTTTTTACGAATTAATTTAATTAATATTTTATTTTATTTTTTCGAGATAAAATTATTTTCATCGATCAAAATCATTAAATAGAAATTATTTAAAGGTTTGACAATTTTTCTTAAATAATTGCCCGAGCATACAATCATATTTTAAATTCGATATCAAAGAAAGTATAAATCGTATTATCCAAGAATCTTCAAAAAAGAAACGTCTTGATGGTATTTGAGGAGACCGCCCTCTTAGACCTGCGTTAAAGGGACCACGAAAAAGAAGGGTGGAAGGACAATAGATACGTTGCGCGAAACGCTTTTCATCGAGCGACGAAAGAAGGGGAATCCTGGCACGCGACTAACGTCACCTGTCTGTCGTACGACCTACTGAAATCCTTATATCGATTTCTTTTAAGAGTGTGTCCCTCTTTGCAGCTGCAAAACTTTTCCTTGTTCTCTTATACCAATGGTCATCGAACCAAGACATCTTCGCAATGATAATTACTATTCGAACGTCATATGGTTAAAACGTTGAGATTCCCTATTTTCACGACAAAAAATGGTATTATAATAATGATGTTCAATCTTATATCTGACCATTGAAAAAGAAAAAGAATTTTTATATGAGGAAACGAAAACGATTTTGAAAGGATTTTAATTTTAATTCCATCAAATTCCGTTTGTCTCTTAAGGATAAAGCAGATAGAATCGTCGAAAAATTAAAAAAAAAAAAAAAAAAAAAAAAAAAAAAAAATAAAGAAATTAAAAAAAAATAAAGAAACAAAGAGAAAAGAAAAGAAAAGAAATGTCGATATACATACACATACATATATATAGGTACAGATCCAGGTGCAAAAGACAATCGAAGGAGCTAAAAGGGACGTGTGCCGTTTTCCCACGTGTGGTCCCTTCGCTTGTGCCTCGTGCAATTCCTCCTCATTCTTCTTGCACGTTCCCCTTCTCTTTCCTCTCTCTCTCTTTCTCTTTCTTTTCCTCCTTCTTTAGATCTGAAAGTCCGTTTCCCTCGTAATCTCGACACCCTGCAGACGTACGCTCAAGATTTTGACTCTCCCTTCGAAGATCGACGTCACGCGAGTAGCCTGACGTGTGCGAGTTTCTGACGTCACAAACTTATGTGTAAGAGAGAGAAATATATATGTATGTATATAGATAGAAAGAAAAAGAGTGAAAAAGAAATAGAGAGAGGGAGAGAGAGAGAGAGAAAGAGAGAGAAAGAAAGAAGCTGTGACGTAAGAAGGGCACCCTCGAGGAGCAATCATTTCTCTTCCTTCTCTTTCTTTTTTTTTTGTGCCACGTACACGCTATTATAGATCGAGCACGTTCTCTCCTCTCTTTCTCTCTTTTGATTATAAGAAGGTACATATTTTGCCGTGGGATTCTTCAATCGTGCAGATGTCACGTGCAGATGCTTCGTGCAAACGCGTGTCGATAGGCTAGCATTAATTTTCTTCCACTTTTCCTTCTTTTTCTTTGCTTTTTCTTACCACCAATCCACCCAACCCCTCCATCCCCCTCTTCGCCATTTTTATTCCCTTTGCATTAGAAATTCGAAGAATCGAAACTTTTCGTTCTCTCTCTCTCTCTCTCTCTCTCTCTCTCTCTTTCTTTCATATCTCCTTATATGTATATATCGTATATAGAATGTCGTTCTTGACTAAATATCGCATGCATACTCATACTCATAGCTTTCTTTCCCTCCGTATGTAAATTTATGCAGGCATTGCCCTATTAACCAAAACGTAATTCACGATGTGCTGCGTGTACCTTCTTTTTCTTCCTTCTCTCTTCTTTTTCCTCCTCTGCTTCTGCTTCTTCTTCTTGTTTCTTTTTCTTGGTTCTTTCTCTGTTTCTTCCTTCACTTCTCTTTTCCACGCAAAACCACTCTTCGACCCCTTTTACCACGCTTTCTTTCAAGACTAGGTCAATTTTTTGCAGAGCAAAAAGATTGTTGCAGCGACTAACGACAGCTGCACAAGTAGTCTTGTTATTGTTAAATTTCGGATTATGCTAAGTATGCCGTAATATTCTCTGCAGTGAACGCCCTTAAGTGGGACACGCGATATTTGCATGTGACAAGACCGAGATCTTGCCCTTTTTCTCAATGTAATTAGAACATTCCTTTTCTTTTTCGTCTAACAATTTATTTGTAACGGTTCTTCGTCAAAATTTCTTAAGAAAATTTTGGAAATCTCTTGATAATCGATGTCATTTTTCGTTAAAATTTCCTTTCGAAACGAGCCATAACTCGACGACTTTCTTTCACTCTCGAATTACCAATTTCCATGTCACTTGTAATCGTAAATTATGACGAAGCATTCATTAAAAATTGAATTATATGGTTAATAGCGTGTCATCGGATAGCAAGTAGGCTTTAACACGCGATATACAGGTTGCAGATCCAGGTGCATTCTTATAAAAGCGCGACATGTGCATGATTATAGTATTATTATATTAAATGTTTCTTCAAATTATGATTCCTCGTCATTTATAGAAGACGAAACATTTATTATGATACTTTAATTATAACTGTGTGTGTTTTTTTTTTTTTTTTTTTTTTTTTTTTTATGAATTTAACCATACATGTTCTCTCTTTAAGGACATGGGATATAATATATAAATATTAATTATAATTAATGAGAGCCTGTATCGATTTAATGAAATAGTTATTGAAATAAAAACATTAATTTTTGTCGCGACCTGGTGCGTTGGATCACCGTGAGAATAAACGATGAGTTATCAGCATAATTCCCATGGATGCTTCAACACCTGGTAGAATGTAGTCGCAGTTGGTTAAGTTTTGACCATAAAAAAGGACAAGATCCGGTTATATGCCATAGCGAAACTTACGTTCCGATGGACAATAATTGTCTGTTAATAACGTCCGGTGGGGTGCTAACACACATGGCAAATAGTTTAACTCGTTGTGACAGATGCTTTTACGAGCAAAGCGCGGTAAACGTGTGTGATGAGAGGGTCAACTTTGGTATTCCGCTAATTCTAACTTAGCCAAGTAAACTTTTTTGTTAGAATATATTGAAACAGTGATCTGTCGTACAATTGAGAATGAATATATGCGTGAAAGAAAAATTTGAAATTAATTTATTCAAAATATACATTTATTTGAAATAATCGATCTATATGGAATATAATACCTGAAATTAATTAATATTTTTATATTGGTTAATGTTAATAGTTATTAGTAAAATTATAGATTTATTATATGAATATATAATAGAACGTTGCAATTTCTCTTTCTATGTTAAATATTTTAGTGAAATGTATCTGTTTCAAATATTGATGTTGAATTTGTATATTGAATTACACAAGCGAATAATATACATTTCCCGCCAATTAGAAAACATCGCAGGATATTCTTCGAAGTTAGTTGAAATGTATCTTTTTTCCTCGATCGATTACTACTTACCATCAGTAAATAATATTTACTCTACTCTTATCATTTTATTATTTACATATATATATTATAATTTTCTCAGACGATTAATTGTTTAAACATTTAACTTTTTCGTAGATGAAAAATTTTTAATACTATTCGACGTCATATATATTTATTTATTACATAAAAATTATTTCGAAATATTAACTGATAAATTTCTTAAAGTAGCATAGTAATTAAAAATGTTTATTGATCAGCAATAAGATCATTAAATTGATCATCATTCTATAACAAAAGATTTATAGAACAAAATATATAATATTGAAGTTTCATGATGAATCCAAAGATATCGGGATTCGTTTAGTTCTCGACGATGTTTGTTAATAGAAATAATGTTTTCTATATAAAAAAAAAGTGTTTAAGAATGCTTTTAAATAACAGTACTTATTATCTGTGAATTAGATGAAATTCTATAGTTCAAAATTTTGTGTAACTATTTAGGATTGCATGTGTTTTATCGAACATTCCAATAATGCATGACGAAGAAAAAAGAATAGAAAAATGAATTGTTGATGGTAAATAACTGTTAATTGTTTATTTTGTTATTTCCTTACGATTTATCATTTTCAATATTAAATATTAAACAATCATGGAAAAATAATTCAAATGTGTTCTTCTTTATCTACTGTATGTATGGCAAAAGTAGAAAGTGACCCACACATGGTAAAGAAGATTTCAATTTAAGTTACTACAGATAATATAGAAAATTGCAATGATGATTCATAGACAATTCAATAATTCAATAATCATATCTAAATAAATCGATGAACTACTAAATTATATATTGTTTAAAAAAAATTGTCAAGAAAGATAAAAAAAATTATGAGTTTACCAATAGAGTAAACGAATTTGCGGCTGAATCGCAAAGCCACACTATTATTACCGACTGTTTTTGCTCAGTCAAAAAAAAAGGGCTCTACTATAACCGGCTATTTTCGCTCGATCGATAAAACATCGCCCTACTATTACTCACTATATTTCGTTTCGTCAATAATCTAATTTTTTTTTCAGGCTTTGCACAAAATTACGAGTATTTGAAGTATCGCAACAATTCTACCATAATGTCAGAAATGTCAGCTTTCGCTCGTTATACTTCTACGTGTAGTTTTCTTTTTATTATCATTTTTTTCCTCTACTATGAAGAAACTTTGGAAATTAAAGTTGATGTAACAAGTATGAAGAGGCTCATCCTTCAGCGAACTCTTTACTCCTCCTTTAGATTTTAGTTTATTATTTATAGAGAGATTATTTATATATTTCAAGCATAACTATGTACACAAATTTACAAATATAATCATTAGAAAATGATTGAAAATTACAAAATATACAAGAATCTATTGTTTCGTAGCATTATATAATATATTTACAAATTAAACTTTATGTTTTTTAACTGAATATTTTTCAAAACAAAAGTATGAATAAGAATAAAATAAAAGTGAAGGAATAAAAACCTCAACATCCTTCAATCTCTCATACAAGTCTTTATTTCGTAGTAAATAGATCGGAAGAACAAGTCCTGTTACGTAATACAGTTAGGTTTTGAAACAAACTAAGTGAAAGATTTCACCTGTCATAATCTTATAAACAAAAAAGAACTTCTGTCTTTCTCTACTCATGATTCATGTTGAATGGTCGTCCTCCTGTTACAACATATGCGTGGACAAGGCATTTCCTTTTGGAAAACTCAATATATGTAATCTGTTTTTACCTTGTTACCTATTTCCGAGAGGTCTGCACGCACTTTCAAAGATTTCAAAGGACAAAAAAAAAAGAGCAACTAAATGCTTCTACTTTCTTTCTCCGTTTTATTTCTGGAATTTACAAGCGATTATCGTTTTCCAACAATCGTTTTAGTAGATCCAGCGAACTATTTTCGAAGCAACAGCTTGTGTGGTCGAAAATTAAACGCGTAATAACCTGTATCTCGGGGGTTGTTCGTCGCGTTTACCCACACTTATTTCCCGTTTTTTATAGCGTGTGATGAACGCCCTTTTGCCGCGCTTCTCGTTAGTTCAATTTTACGATCTAAGACGAGCGACCGTTATTTTTCATAATTCCGCAGCAATCAGGAGCGGCGCACTTTTTCGCCGCTTTGAAATCGCTCCCCCCGCCGATTCTTAAGGGTAGACCTTAATTGCGCAGGTTATATACCATTTTATGACCGATCAGCTGCACCGTTCTGCACTCGACCGAGAGATCACGAAATTTCAACAGAGAACAGCTCTAACGGGATTCGTTAAGTCAAAATAAAATTCATTTTTATAAATAATATCAATTTGTCATTTTTTTTTATTGAAATCGAATTTTTAAATTAAAAAAAAAACTATAAATGGCATCAAATAATTAAATTTAATATATTCGATTTAATATTAAAAAAAAAGAAATGATTAATATAATTTATGTCGCATTTTATGTTATCTGTAAAAAATATTCTTTTAACAAGATCATAAAAATTAACTTTTAACGAAAAAAAAATTCATAAAAATGTTATTGAAAACAATTTAATTTTATTATCTACAATATATTTTGTATTATATTTTCTCTATTATGTATATACTTTTTAATGGAAATTAATATTAAAATGTCATTTATATAAATTATAATATTGAAAATTAAAACACAATGTTTCATTTGTTATAAACTTGTTCAAAATGGAAATTTCAAAGTGCATCATACGTAATACTTGCGCACGCGCATAAGATCCGATCTAACAATAAGAGGGAAAGACACGTGGTAGGCATCGGTTCCCGAATCAATCCGAAGACCGTCGAAGACGGACGAAGGGCCTGACGCGCGATCCACGTGTGCAGAGCGTGCCACGCGTGAGTGCAGTTGTATCGCTTCGGTGGTGGGAATAAGGCCGAAAGGAATTAGAGTGGGGGAAAAGAGACGGAATCCAATGCATTCCATTGGAATAACCAAGGGTTGTACTTAACAGTCACCTGGCGCCCACTTGTGATCATCTTATGAGATCGAAAGTTGCATATCCGTTTAGAAAATTTGCATGTTTTTTTTCCTTCTTTTTTTTTTTTTAATGAATATTTAAGCACCTTTTTTTTAAGCACATTTTAATTTTACGCACATATATATATATATATATATATATATATATATATATATTATTCTTTAGTATAATTTTATACTATTACCAAGCAATTTATCTTGTTTTATATCATTGTAATTAATTATCTGATGAAAATAAAGAGAATGTATAATTATCTGACAATTTAAATAGACACAAATGATGTGTGCGTTAAATAATTCCTAATTATATTTACTTTTTGAAATATTTAATGAAATAACAAATTTGTCTCTCTTGTCATAGGATTAACATTAATCTGATGTGTATTTTAATTAATAGAGAATATAAGAAGGAAACTCATTTTTTTTTTCTTTTTTGGATAAAATAATCGGAAACGTTGGAAAAAGAATGTAATAGTAGTGTAACTGGTTTGTCAAGGCTTTGAGCGTGGAAGAACACCAAGTGTTTACTTTTTCCCGGTTATAAAAGTTAATTCGACTTTTTTTTGCAAGGGAAGTCACATGAAATCCGTAGATTGCAAAGAAACGATGGCGTTGTAGCCCGTTACGACGGTATTTTGATGAGAAGCAAAGGAACGAACGTAACCGGCAAAATGGAATCTCTATTTGAATTAAATACGAAAGCCGAGGCTAATGATTCTTAAAGAGCAAAAACGATGCAGGCCAATATCGGTTTGTTTCCGAGATAATCATGGAAAAAGCTCGAACTACAAAATTCGTTCGAATGATTTTTCTTGCGTTTGAATTCTCTGCAAAATGTTTCGGCCAAGAAGTGTTTTCGTTCAAGGTAAAAAAAAGAAGTACAATAAAAGAAAGAAAATAAGTAAATGTTAAGGAATGTTAACGATTGTAATAATTACGACCAAAATTCCTTTACTTTATCCATTTACTTTTCTCTTCTCATTTTGAATAATCAAACATCTCCAAATAAGTATATAGAAAATTGTATATTTCAACTCTATTATAATAATGGAATAATAATACTTGTGAGTTGCAATATTCTTTGAAAGTACTCTTAGTTAACTTTGTAGTAACATGCAAGTAGAAATAAAAAGAAAAGGAGAAGGAAATACAGAGAAAAAAGAGAGAGAGAGAGAGAGAGAGAGAGAGAGTTGACGGAGAAGGAGAAGGAAAAAGGGTGAACGTCGAAGATCTAATCACACGGTGGTGACGTGAGTTACGTGGGTAAGCAACCGGCGGCGAAAGACAAAAGTGCGTGTCGGCTTTCGGAGAGGCGTAGCGAAGCGAGAACACAGAAGCCACATGCTTCACGAACGGTAACAACACCCGTTGGGTCTACCATATCGCACAACCCATCATATTTATACACCTTGCACCTCGACTTCTTCGATCGCGTCTTTGATGTTGAAGCGGCTTCCTTTGCGTGCATCGACCAAGGAGATTTTACATTCCATAAGGATTCGCGTGTCTATGACATGCCGACGTCGCTTCATCGAGCCAAAATGAGAAAGTGAGAGAGAAATAGATAGATAGATAGATAGATAGATAGAGAGAGAGAGAGAGAGAGAGAGAGAGAGAGAGAGAGAGAGAGAAGGAAGAGAGAGAGGGAAGCCATGAATCTTCCGCATACAAGCTGTCGATCTCAGAAACATTTTCGATCCACTCTCCAAGATAGTTTCCAACTTAACCAGCTATTAGCATAAATCCTAAGCATGCAATTATTATACGATGCAAGAGTACTACTTTCCCAAACTGGAGCTTGTTAGTCTCGAAACGGCTGAATCTCTTAGATTCGAGTTCAAGTTCGAATTTGGAAAATTCTACACGATTCATGTTTATATATATATATATATATATATATATATATATATATATATATATATATATTATATCCAATCTGATTTCTACTGGAGTAGAAAAGAAGCGAGCTGTTTCTCTTACTCTTCTTATTCTTCTTCTTCCTCGCCTTTCCCTTTGGTATCCTCGTAAATTCATCTTTTAAAGTCCTCAGCAACGTCTTCTTGCTGAGTCGGAGACTTCTTAGAGGCCGTCGGGACTCATTTATTATTCAGATTTATAGCCAGACTCGTACTGACTCCCACAGATCGGCAGGTCTTTGCAACTCCTCGTGCGTTCGCGAAAGGCCCTTCAAGGGAGCCTTGGAAATTCGACGTTTTACATACGACACGATCTCTTGCCCGGATTTGAATGAAACCGGCGCATAACAAGGCGGCAGCCTTCGGCTGGGCCTTCCTACGTAGGGAAACAGAAAGAGTGAATGAAAAAGAGAGAGAGAGAGAGAGAGAGAGAGAGGGAGAGAAAAAGAGAGAGAGAGAGAAAAAGAGAAAGAGAAAAAGAGAGAAACAATATCTCTCTTGTATTCTTTCATCGTACAACATTGCATTTTGAGAATTCTTTCAACTAGCTAACGCAAAAAGAATATTTAATTATTTGATAATAAAAATGTACATTTTCTTATTTATTTATTTTCTTTTTCTTTTTCTTTCTTTTTAAACGTATGTACATCAAATCATAGATCTCGATTATATATATATATATATATATATATATATATATATATATATACTTACGCGCATATACAATATAACCACATGTAATACCAACACATACTAGTTCCGTATAAGTCGAGGAGATCGATTTGGACGCGAGCAAGCGACGAAGAGAGAAAGGGAAGAGAGAATCCAAAGGATGGACCGATGGGAAGGAGTAGAAGGTAAGCGGCGAACGGATGGACAGACGGACACGAGGCAGACAGTATCGGATTGATCTCAGCGAGTGAACCCAATTACCCAGAGAAGGGCCAGATTTATTGTCCCACGAGTCCTTGACTGAGGAGCTCCTGATGCCCCGATGGTGGCAGCCACTCTTTACGATGGCCCTGGGCCCACAACGCGAGCGTGATGAGACGAAGAGAAAGAGAAGGAAAGAGGAAAGAGAGAAAGAGAGAGAGATAAAGAAAGAAAGAAAGAGATTCACCAGTTTTCTGCCGATCTTCGTTTCGAAGAGGCATCGTGTCGCTTTGCTCACCCAATTATCAGTCGTCCGACAACGACTGTACGTACTCTCTTGCATATGTGTGAGTGCTCTTCTTAGCTACTGAAGAAGCACCAACTTCTGCTAGCCTTCTATGTTCTTTCTCTCTTTCTCTCTCTCTCTCTCTCTCTCTCTCTCTCTCTCTCTCTCTCTTCCTGTCCTTCTCTATCTATGTTTCTTTCTCTTTCTCTCTTTCTCTCTCTCTCTCTCTCTCTCACTCTTTCAATCTCATTTCAAGATACCCCGATCGAATCTACGAATCCCTTTCGATGCAAGACGCGCCGAAGATCATAAACAATATATAATTGACATGATTTATCGAGGCATGCTTCCTCTCTATGCTTTATGGTCACGCGAGCAAACAGTATGATCGACGCCGATAGAATTTCTCGTCAGTTTTCTTTCTCCTTGATGCTCGTCGAAAAGAGTTTCGCACCTTCCTTCACGATTATTACGGCGTATTTTATTTCATAAAAAATCTCTCGTATGTAATTAATTTTTAGTCTCCTATAGAAGCAATACGTTTATCTATATTTAACCCGATTGAATATATTAACGTTAGTATTAAAATGGTACGATATATTCCGTCGTCGTTTTCTTTTTTTTTCTTTTTTTCCTTTTTTTTTCTTTTTTTTTCTTCTTTTTCCTTTTTTTTCCTTTTTCTTTTTTTTTTTAATTTTATCATTTCCCATAACCATCGAATTGATTCATATTATTAATAATAATTAATATAAATTTTTGAATAACTATTTGATCCGAATTTGTTACAACAAAATTGTATTTATTTGTAAATCAATCGAATAAAATCGTAGAATAATTTAATTAAAGTCATAGCCTATTTTCATGGGATTTACGAAATTGTTGTAGATCTTTCGAAAGAAAGAAAGAAAAGAAAGAAAGAAAGAAAGAAAGAAAGAAAGAAAGAAAAATGAGAAATGAAGAAAAAGTAAAAAAGAATTATCGATCATTCCCGTTCAAACTGGTAGGTAATTCAACCAAACGGAATATTCACGCTGATTGCCAAAAATGGTGTAGCGAGGTTACCAAAAGGAAAGCAAGTAAGCAAACAAGCAAGCAACCAAGCAAGAAAGCAAGCAAGACGATGTTGGAGTTGGTTGAATGTTGGAGATATGTAGATCGGTCGACGTTAGCAGGAAGAGAGCAGCAACGACAGCGGGGGTATATAGGTGGGTGCCTACGCTTTGGACGGCCGCAGGTGGCTGTCAGCAAAAGGTAGACATACTTTATCCACCAAACGGAAAGTGGAAGGACTCTTCGAAGGGGGGCTTTTGCGATTCGCCGCCGCCTTGGCTGTCGTCGACGCACCGCCGCACCGATGCTAACTGACGCCTTAGAGGGCGCTGATTGAAGTATTTATTGCCACTCTCTAGGGATTCTCTTTTCCTCTCTTTTTATCTCTCTCTCTCTCTCTCTCTCTCTCTCTCTCTCTTTCTCTTTCTCATTCTATCTTGCTCTTTTCCTGCCTTTGCCTTTATGCCCGTGTAATGATCCGCTTTTGCATACGAGCCTATCGGCTTTCTTCCTGTGTGGCTGACTGGATTTCTCTCTCTCTCTCTCTCTCTTTCTCTCTCTTATCTCTTTTTAACTCACTATCCTTTTCCTTACCTTTCAAGAACTACTTCTTCAAGTGGAAAAAGGAAGAAATTTACTTCATCGATCATCTTCATACATAAATAGAAAGAATTGTTAATGGTACTGTTGCAGCCCTTTGTAAAAGCAAAACTGAAAAAAATTATGATTATGTTTCAGATGAAGTGAATTATTCGTATGAATGTAAGAGTATATAACCAGAGAGAAATGGATTCGATAATAGAAAGAACGAATGGTTCCTTCGCAGGATTTCTAACTTGCAAATTTTCGTGATATTGAAATTCATTCGTGTAATTCGGGTGACAAAAAGTATTGTCGGTAAATCAGATACGCTTATGGAACGACTACGTCTCATGGCTTAGTCAGCAAGAAACGCAAAGCGAAACGTCGAAACAACCTGGCAGTCCTATAATTATATTATTACCAAGTGGTCGAGCTCATGACTCCACCAGCAATTTGTCTTGGGTCGCAACGAGTTCGCGTAATTCGTGATTTATCACTCTTCCCTTCTTCGTTCAGCAATGGACGTCTCCGCCCAAACTGGACCATACTTTCTGTGATATAGATCTCTCTCTCTCTCTCTCTCTCTCTCTCTCTCTCTCTCTCTATCGATCTTCCTATCTCTCTCTCTCCGTCTATCTTTTTCCATTTCTATTTTTTCCTCTATGTTTGAAGAGAGCGCATAATTTCAAAGATATTTCGATTCTTCGAATTGCACGACGTCGTTTATTTTTTCTTCAAATGTAACAACTTTCCAAAAAGATCCATGAAAAAAAAAAAAACCAAAAATGAAACATTTCCATGATGATAAACGAGGCAGAGGATCGGTGGCTTAATTGAGAAGTTTTAATTAAGTGAATAAAAAAGAGAAGAGTATATATTTTGTCGGATTGATTGCCAATGAAATCTTTATAATCGTTATGGTAAGATCGATTTCCAAAAAGACGTAATCGTTTGGACCGAAGAGAAAACGTTTGTCAAACGTCGCCGTTGGCTGATAAATCGATGGTCCAACTACGACTCCTCCGTAAGGATAATTAAAAGTATCCAATTATAAATACATTTGCCGATGATAATAACGGGTTGCTCTGAAATTTCTGCAAATAGGTATGTCTCAATTAGTTCTTTCGAATTTAATTGGGTCCTCCTCGATTGTGTTTCTCAAGGGGAAAAGAATGAGGGAGAGAAAGGGAGAGAGAGAGAGAGAGAGAGAGAGAGAGAGAAACGAATGCTAGCAAAATCCTCAACCAAGCGAGCTTCTTCCTTCGAAGGAAAAGAGAAAAGAGTAATTACTCTGGAATTAGAGCAGAGACCGATTTCAGTTGTTGCGAATTACCAAGGGGAAGAAAGTTTAAATAAAAGAACGTAAAGCATCGTCGTCGGTCGACATTCCTCTCGCGTCTTGAAAATCGAGTGCCTCTTTCTCGTCTTTCGTCCTTTGTCGCTATCTCGTTCATGGATTTAACGTTCGTTCGAGCCTCTTTCTCAAGGAGGAACTTAATTAAACGACGACGATTCCAACGTTCGTAGCGAACTCGGTTACTTCGTTCGTTGAAACTCTCGATTAAGGGAAGTACACTCGACGTTTCTTTTGTACGTAAAAACGAAAGATAGAGATAGACATAGATAAAGAGAGAGAGTGAGAGAGAGAGAGAGAGAGAGAGAGAGAGAGAGAGTCAGAGTGCGAGAGGAGTAGTTTGTTCTATAAAATCATTACAAGATACTTCCTTACTATTTTACCGATTTATAAAGATACATTTATAATTAAATACGAGAACTTTCATCGTGATATAGATAGAAATTCAATTGCATTTTCTAATTTCAAGCATTCCCAAATACATTTTCATCGAATTCTAATATCTACGAATGTTTGTTTCAATTATATCATTCGTATCAAATATATATATATATATATATATATATATATATATATATATATATATTTTCAAGAGTCCATCTCGTTTATATTAATTTTTATATGTGGTATATTGGTTATAAGAGAAAAAAGAAGAAAAGATAGAAAAAGGAAAAAATGTTAATTATTCAAATTTTATTCATAACGTTTAAAGAGACTTTAAAATAAAGAAACGAACACGATATTACTCTAATTTGAATCATTCACCGTCTCTCTCTTTCTCTCTTTCTCTCTCTCGCTCTCTCTTTCTCTGTCTTTCAAAAAAGGCCAATACCAAAATGATTTTGCGAAGGGTTCCGCAGGTGCTAACGAAGTACATCGGCTAAGACGCGCGAGTGAAACGAGTAATTAACGTTCTCCGAACCTTTTGCTTGGCCGTTCTGACATCGTGCTGGTTCGTTTGGCTAAATAAAAAATTGCAAAGAAGCGTGAGGGGTCCAGTAACGGTAACTTAGCGATCTTTCTCTTTCATGTTCGTTGAGCACGCGTACAAGAAAATAATGCTTATCGTTTCGCTTTTGAGAAGGTATCCTTGACGAGAAGTTCAGTTTTTCTCCTTTGGATTTTATTCAATTTAACGATTATGAATTTCGCGCGTGTATTGCCTCGAGGTGAATGATCGATCTTTCTCGTTTTTCTTGGAGGATATTAAACGTTTAGCGTATTACATACATACGTACGCGTAAAAGCGATTGTATTTCATCTCTTTCATTAAGGTTGTATCGTTAAAAGGATGGTAAATCCGACGTGTGCCTTGAAGCTTTACGATATTACCAAATAAAATAACGATTGAAAAGTATTATAACGAGAAAGGTGAATTGTTTTAAAAGAATGCCGTTTAGAAAAAAAATACAGGGGAGAGAGAGAGAGAGAGAGAGAGAGAAGGGAAAGAGACTCGTTCGTTTTTAATGAAATTTTAACGCGACTGAAAGAGAGAACCTATTTGAATTTGGAGACAGATGAAGGTACGTATTCTCTGATACGATAAAGATCGATCGGATATAAATCGGTATTCTTTCTTGGCTGGATAGTATTTCTTTTTTCTTTCTTCTTTCTTTATTTCCTCTTTTGCATTAAATTAACTCCACCGTACCAACCGTAAGAGGAGCAAGAAGAAGAAGAAGAAGAAGAAGAAGAAGGGCGCGTAAATCGTAAGATTCCTAGATGTCGAGATAGCTTTACATCTGCCGATCGATTGCGATAATTGGCCATGTACAGAGATGGATCGAGATTCTCTGAGAAATTCAATGGATTGACCATTACCTAATTAAGCGAGACGTTTCGTACGTTTTACTCCAATTTTACAGTACGAATTAATTAAATCGAGTTGTCTATACTAAAAGAAATATATTTCTACTTGATTTCGACCACCAATCAATTGACATCCAATTGATCGTTTTATTTGTACTTTTTTTTACAATTTACATAATATCTTTCTATGTAATTTCGATTCATTTCGAAGTAATATCGAGGTGAGATTTTTGTACATTTTTTTTTTTTCTTTTTTTTTTTTTGTAAATGCAAATTACAAATTCGAGGAAAAGAATCGGCAAGTACTTTTAAATTAAAATCTGGCGTGGGTCGAGTCGGAACGCGCTTATTAAAATCAAATTTACCGAGCGACGTGAAAACAAGAAATGTGCGCATGTAAAAGAGAAAATATCATATTTATTATACTCCTGCGTCTCGTATACATTCATATATATATATATATATATATATATATATATATATATATAAAGTCATACTAATATATAATGAGTTATTTTAGTATCCTAGAGAAGTAGAACAAGTAATAAAATGTACTATATTTTCTCTCTATTTTATGTCAGCATGGAAATATAATAAAAAAAAAAAAAAAAAAATATGAAATTTCTGTCGACAAAAAGTTTAAGCCTCGATGTTCTAAAACGTGAGTAGTTAAAAAATGAAAGAAAAAAATGCGAGAAAGAAAGAGAGAAAGAAAAAGAGGGAGAGAGAGAGAGAGAGAGAGAGAAGATCGTGATTTAAATTTTTATGGGAAGAAACTCTGTGGCGTCGGTTCAAAGTATTCGCGCTCTCGTTTTCGTGACTAAAAACTCAGAGTAGCGCCGGCCTATCGCTGAGGCTTCGAAGGAGCGAGAAAAATGCGCACGCTCGTTTTAAATTCATTAGCCGATTCTGAACGCGGCTTAAGGCGGCCTCGTGCCGTGCAAAAAAACGATAGGTGCTCTCTCTTTCTCCGATGCTTTTTGCGATGATCTCCTTCGACATCCTCTAAATGCAGCTGCTTTTGTTCCTAAAGTATATCCTTAAAAAGGTGAAAATAAAGAAGAAAATAATGGGACACCCGATTATCCTGGCACGAGGCGTAATGACAGTCGCATAATTTTTTTAAATTTAGTACGTCACGAATGTACCATACTAAACACGCATATACGTACATACGTATATATATTAGAGATTTATATATTTTTAAATATATGTATATAAATATTATTTATATACATCTATGATATATTTATTTACTTTTGTTTCTACATGGACTTTTAATTAAATACACATTATATATTTTGGATTCGGGTTTTTTGATCGTAAACTTTGCTAGTTCTGTATTATAATTTATTTCTTTTGGTAGAAATGGTATACACACACACACACACATACATGCACACACGTACTAACGTATACACGCATAAAAATCGAGACAGGATTTTAACTGTTAGTTCTTGTGGACTTTTGGAAACGTTTCGACTTAAAAGCATGAGCCGACTTTATCGATACACAA
>NC_062201.1:3652337-3754837 GCF_912470025.1 Vespa velutina
GACACGGATAAATATTGGACGAATGGCCACATTTTTGTATAAATTAAAAATAATGATAGATAACGTGAGAGTAGGAGAATAAAAGGAGGATATACTTAGGAGAGACAAACGCACGTTGAAATTATTAAATTTCTGACAGCCCGGAAGGAGAAAGGACGACGATGATCTTCCTATAATTGTATGCGCGTGTGCCGAGAGGCCCTTGCTGTTCAGAGACGACTCGGTGGCGAGCCGCAAAGAGCGCCGATTTTGCTCTGCATAGAGAAGCAGCATCTGTCCTCCAGTGATCCTCAAATATTTGCAAATTTGCTTGAACTTCATCTTAATTATTTAATATGTAAATTTCTTCTTCCCTTGATACGTATTATAAATGTAGAAATTATAATAAAATATCTATACAATATTCTAATAAATTTTCTTCAATTATCATACGAATATATCGAATAAAAGTTAAATAATTAATTATTATATTTTTTGTCTAAACAAATTAAAAGTGAACAATGCAAATATTATTATTATTTTTATTAGCAAAAATATAAATTAATACATGTCAGAATATATTTCGACCGTGAAAACATTTCACGAATACATCCGGCGTTTACAAAGAAGAACGTTTTCTTCACTTTACAAATGTCGAGGTTAGTAATGATTGCATTGCAATAATGTTTTACTCTTGGTCGACCACAAGAACCACGATAATATTATATCGTCGATAATAAGAATATAATATTCCCTTGACTTGGCCTTCGTTCAATATAGCTCCTCTACTCCATCTGTGAATAATAATAATATAATTCAAGGATCTTTGCTAAAAACTAACGGATACGTCCGGTAAAAGGGTTGCATGAATCAAGTATAAAAAAAAAATTTAATGATCAACATGATACCTCTCGTAAATATAACGAAGATATTGGTTAAATGTCTTGAAAAAATATGACAGTCTAAAGGAAATGAAATTAGCGCTCGTTAATCATGCATCTTAAAACTTATGCAGATTTTCAAAGTTATATCAAAAAACAACGAAGGAAATGGCAATTGATCTTTTTACTTTAACCTATTCGAAATTATTTAAATTTCATATAAATTTCCTCTTAAAAAATTTTCTATTTAAGGGTTTAAAAAGAATGGGAATAATTTCATCGAATGAATATAATTAAACGAATGAATATAATTAAACGAATGAATATAATTAAACGTGTCATTTAATCCAATTTATCAATCAGATAAAAGTATTTTTAATGTATATATACACACACACACACACACACACATATATATATATATATATCGAAGGATGATTTAATCAAATCTTCCAATCGTACTTTGAGTCGAGAACCTCTGTTCTTACTGTAGAGAGGTAAGCACCGTGCGCTTCGTGTGGTCCACATTGTCCGCGCTCAAATTACATGGAACGGGGTGCTTCTAATGGCAGTTCTCGTTCCTCTGTAAAGTAAGAGAGTGAGAGAGAGAGAGAGAGGGAGAGAGAGAGGGAGAGAGAGAGAGAGAGAGAGGTAGAAGAAGAGAGAGAAAAGGAGAAAGAGAAGAAGAGGTAGAGAGCGAGGGAAAGAAAGAAGGAATGGAGAAGAGAGGAATGCTTGCCTCAACAAGAAGGAAGGAAAGGAAGATCGAAAAGAGAAAAAGAATCTAAAGATCTTCAAAGTGAACGAATATATGTGTACAATAAATAAAAAAAGTATCTAAAAAAAATAGGTACGCTTTTAATACATATATATATATATATATATATATATATATATATATACATATACATATGTATGTATATTATAAGTATAGTTTTAAAATTATTTCGTCTAATTCTAAAATTGCTTATTATCCGTCAACGTTAATTATCATTAATATTGATTATATATAAATAATTTGCATCAATTTAAATCGTAATATAAATTTCGATAGTTCTTTAAAAGTGAATGAAATTAACTTTTGGTCGTATCAAATCTACATTTAAAAATTATTTATACATGAATAAAGTGATGCATGAAAAATATATAATATATAATTAATACGTCTCGTTTCGTGTAAATAAATGTTCGTTGAAACAAAGAAAAGAAAGAAGCATGAAATCTGTGAGAGGAGAATAAGAAAGGGGATATTAAGTTTCGAAATCCCAGCTTCCGCCACGCGACGAGCGTGAAGCGTGGAAGCACCTGCCTTTCTCTCTCTCCCCGTTTCTCTCCCTCTCTCTCCCTCTCTCTCTCTCTCTCGCTCTTGCTCTCGCTTCTTCTCTCCTTCTTTCTCCTTTTCTGTCTCGTTGACATGCAAGGAAAATTTCTTGAAGCGGTGCCGACGCGATCGTTCTGACCACCGTGATAGACGATTGCGAATTGGTTCAGAGTGAAAGGAGTCATGCTTAAATCCGAGCATGGAAGTCGATCCTATCTACGAAAATGTGTCTCAACAAATGGCTCGATAATCGCATTATGTCGAAGATAACTTAACGCTGCAGCGATCAATGATCGAGGGATCCAATAGGATCAGATTTTTTTAAGGATTACGTAAAAGCTTTTTAATACTTTCTTCGTCACATATTCTAAATCTTAAATACCCACGACATTATAATATGCATGGTTTCTTTTATTATGTATGTAAAATACATTATTTTTTTAATGCAATTTTATAAGAATAAACCTATGTGTATAATTTATTCATTATTTCTATTATTAATATATCTAGTATATATTTTCTTTTCTCTTTAATATTTCTAAAAACATGAATACAATAAAAACGAATAATATCGTATATATAAAAAAAAAAAAAAAGAAAAAAATGAAACAAAACAACGTTAAAACGTTTGCGCATAGTGACGAAATTGTCTAATGGTAATTCATTCTCCAGACCGTCGTTTAAATAAGAGAAATCGAGAGAAAGGATGTTGGAAATAAGAAAAAAAAAATGGACAAGTACGATAAAGATCCAGTAACATCGAAGAGTAATATTGCTTAGTAACTTGGCATCCTTCATCCTGCTTGCCATCTTCCTTGGTAAGATATTCTTGAGAGATCTGCATTCAGGGCATGCTCTTAGCCTATTAAAACAGGCGTGATCGATCGATAGGAGAGCGCCCGTTTAAAGAGAAAAAGATTATCGGTGAACCGTGATATCTACTTGGTAATACACGATGAAGGTAAAACTTATTTTCAATCGTATGAATAAGAAATTACGTAAGCAATAATTTCTTATGCTTTTGTTGGCATACGCACGAATGACAAAATAAAAGTTTCCTTTTTATAAAAAGAGAGTATATTTTTTTTTTTTTTAGAGAGAGAGAGAGAGAGAGAGAGAGAGAAAGAGAAATAAGAAAAGAAAGAGAAAGAGAAAGAGTCTGTAGCCTTCGCGAGCTTTCATTTTAAATAAAACGAATACGAGAACGCATGGTGTGCCTGTACACCGCAACTCGCAATTTCCCGTATCGAAGGCGATTCGTGAAATTCGAACGGAAACGTACGATTGGTGGTAACATGAGATTTCGACATCGAGGAAGCGGAACCACCAAGAATCATAGGGTTGAACCCTTTCATCTGGAAATATGAGAGCTCCGGTATTTTCTTCTGGGATATTATAGTATAAACTACTGATGTTGAATCTATAGAGTCGAAATCATTTTCAGTATGACCTACTTAATTCTATCAATGTATCAAAACGTTATTTATTTACTTATATGCATTGTACGTACTTTAAGGATATTTACACATCCATATGTATATATATATACATATAATACCTATTAAAGATTTAGGTCTGATATTTAAAAATTTGCATATAATACTATACCTATATTCTGTAGTCACCCCTTGATTCCCATCATTTTCAACATACAGAAGAGAAAATCTTAAGGATTGGATCGATTTGGATCGATTGGATCGTACCGATCGAAAGGTGCAGCGGATGCTTGTCCTTGATTTCTTACGATCGCCTTATTACCCTTAACGCCCTTTAATCGCCTTTCTCTTCCTCGTCGATGCACCATCGAATATTTAATGAAGAATACTGTTGGTAGAAGACTGCTGTTCGCGGTACTCTCGCTTGTAAAACCGTTAATAAAGCACTACGGAATCATTAAGATTCATTACGAAGGATTTACGAGGATCGGGGGAATATCGAGAGTACTGCTTCAAAGCGGTTACCCTTTCTTGTCGATCGCGAGCAGAGAAATCAACGTAATTTGCATTTGAGTTCGCGTTCGGTTTAAGTACATCTTCTCTTAGACATTTTCCACTACGGTAATTGCAATTTTCTTTTTCTTCTTTTTTTTTTTTTTTATCCCCTTTTATCGTTTTCGACACAAGTTTTGTCTCTTCTCTCGTTCGTAAACGCGTAACCATGAATTTTATCCGTATTAATTAAGGGAATCATAATACGAAACTCTAAAGTATAATCAAACATTTGAATTTATTTGTTTTCTTCATCGTATACAATGTCTTTTGATTTTTAATATTAATTATGATCAAAGGAAAATTCTTGATTTCTTCATAGATGTCAATATGAATTTTTATTAAAATCGTTTCATAAAAATTATGAAAAATTATCTCTGATAAATTGTTTATAAAAATTGATTAAAATTAATTTATTAAATATATCATATAATATATATGTATATGAAATAGAAAAGTGAGGCGTGAAAATAATTTTTAACAAAATTGTTTATAACAAATTGTTTATAACAAATTGTTAATAACAATTGGATAAAAAATTAGTAAACAAATTGCCTTTTACGACGGTACTTTTTTCAAATCTCTACGAATTTTAGTTTCGGAAATATGATCAATTATATTGATGAAGATAAGAAATGGAAATTGTTTATAACATATTATTTATAACAATTTGTTGAATATTAATATGCACGTACATATGTCTTCATAGTTTAACATCATATTATGCGATGTCTGTTCATATAAATTTTTTCACAAAAATAATGAAAAATCAATTGTTTATAATTAATTGTTTATAAAAAATGGATAACAACAAATTATTAATTTATTACAATATTTATGTACACATATATTAAATAAATTGTCTTACATAATAAGAAAATGGGAGATGAAAATTATTTATAACAAATTGTTTATAACAAATTGTTAATAACAATTGAATAAAAAAATAGTAAAAAAATTGCCTTTTACAACGGTACTTGTTTCAAGTTTCTACGATTTTTAGTTCCGAAGATATAACAATTTAAATAATTATATTTACGATGACCCAGTGACCTACATAATTTCTTGGAAAATCGTAATGACCCAAATAAATTCCTGGAATTCATTAATTTCAATGAGTGTAGTAATTTTACTATAATAGTACTATCGTAGTACTATGAGTAGTACTACGTACATATGTTATGAATAATGAATGGAAAAATTTCAAAGGCGATATCTCCGCAACGGAAAGTCGTAGAGACCTGAAAAAAATATCATTTTAAAGGGAAAAATGCCCTCTTTTTATCTGTTTACTTTACTATCATCGATACCTAAATCTTAATGATCCATTTTTCTTTCTTTCTTTAATAAATTACTATATACGTTATATAATATTTGATTAAAAGTGCATCGGACATTTCTTAAATAGGATTATTATAAACTTAAATAATTTAAAAATTCTTAAGATCGATTTTTTAAAATCATGCAAAAAAGGGATCCTTGAAGATTCTCTTATCCTTAACGAACGAAAGCCGAGACGAATGTCGTTTGCAGCACGAGCTCGTCGATTAATTGCCCGTATTAATTTTGTAATTAAATCGTCGCTGGGTAATAACAGAGCGCGTCACGAGCGAGAATCGACCTCGGCAATTCCAAGTCATGACGAGATTATTAAGGACCAATTACAACGCGTTTTATCGGTGCATAGAAGCGAGCTTAAACGATCTTGGCAGTGATTTATCAGAAAATTTTCCTTCCCACTTCTTCTCTATCTATTCTTTGTTTTTATTCCTTAAAGTTTCTTTATTAATTGGTTAAATTAAGTATGAAATTTCATGCCTAAGATGTTCTTTTTAGATTGTTATCGATCTTCCGAAAAACGTACTTAATCTTATCACGATGCATATCTCAAATGTTATTTTATTACTGTTGATTCATTAAAGTTAAAGGAAATGTTTAATATAAATGACTTAAATTTCACTATACATATCCGTTACTATTCGAATACGATTTTTTAATGTCTTTAAGATACAAATCTACAGAAATTTGTTACGAAATGTACACCAAGTATATAAACGTATTATAATAAGAATAATAATTATAAACTTGTCGTATATATTAACCAACGACAAGGTGCAATCACGTGTACATAACATACATATAATTACAGTCTTACTAACTCTTGCAACTTTTAATTTACTTTCACTGGCTTCGTTTAAAACGACGAACTTACTATGTGTTATGTAATTAATGAATTCGACCGGAATACAGTAGATAAAAATTTGCGTCTGAAGCGTATAACGATATTCAATTAGTCCAACTAATTATTAATTTTTATGAAATAATACATAAAGTATCGAATTCAAGTTCTTCCCAATTTCGAAGATATTATAATTGCACAAAAAGGAAGATGACATTTCTCGTATGATTAACACGAAGAAACTATAAAAAGAGGACGCGAAAGAGGTAGGACATTCCAAAGTTGATTTTTTTTTTTTTGCGCTCATCTTATACGTTCGGGTCATAAATAGCCGACATCTCATTACGAGAAAATACGTGGCGAGGATCAACGTTAAAATTTACGATCGAACGATGTAAGTACGCCGATCGCGGCGTTGAATGTATTTAACGCCTGCGGCTTGGCCAACGTTCCGATTCCCATGATCCTCTCTCGATCGCGCATTCGATCGATTCGTCGATCGATCGTTAATCTTTTAATTACGCAATCCTTGATATTTTACCACGTTCTCTACAGTCTTCCACTTTTCTATCTCTATAAATTTACGCGTTGCAACGAATCCGTAACATTCACTATTCAATAACTTTCCTAAACTTAATCGATTTGCAACATTCCAATGTTATAAGAGATTTGTCAAGCTTTCGCTGTTATATAAAGTAATAAAGATAATATTTATCGTTTATTTATGCCCTTCATAATAAAAATCTTGGAACTAATTAACGTTTAAAAATAAATCTAATATTCAATAAAAAATATTGCAAGAGAGAATAGCTGATATCGAGGTCAGGAAAGCTAAGAATAGTACCGTATTTATTAGTAACTAGATCATAGGAAAAATAGCCTAAAAAAAAAGAAAAAACTATAAATTATAATTAAATTACATCTATTAATAAAATTAACTCGACGTCAAAGTAGTTTTTAATCCCGTAAAAAAATTGTTTCAAATAATATTAAAGCTTTTAAATGCTATTAATCTATTTAAATATATTTTTTATTTCAGTCTGATAAATTGTAATATGAAATGCGTTATTTAAAAATAAAAATGTGAAACAATTTTCGGCTTATATTTAAGATGTTAATTTTATATTGATCGAAAACTTAAGTTAGACGAAGATGAAGGCTCGACCGGAATAAAAATGTCTTCAAAGGCAACAGCTGGAGTACGAGAGGAGGAAGAACTGCCTGAGATCCAAGAGGACCAAAGAAGAGGAACAATTAACGTTGATCGCTGAGGTCTAACAAAACGCTGATACCAACCGCGTGACTAAAATAATCGGAATATTTCCCAGAGGGTCCATCAAGTACCGCTCGCTTTAATTGCCACATCTCTTGGATCATGATTCTCCGATTTCCCTTGGAGGCCTTTTACCCTCGGGCTTCCTCTGCTTCCGAGATATGTACTCTCTCTCTGGCATGTCGTCCTGTCACGCTCACGTACTCGATTGTCTCTCTGTTGAAAATTCATCTCGATTAGCCAGATTGTTGAATCTTTAATGACTATCTTTTTTATTTATTACAAATGAAAAAAATTAATATTTATTTATTTACTTTTACATATATTTATTTCATTTCATTTGAAAGAAATTAAAAAGATTTTATCAAACAATTAGGATAATTGTTATTTTAAATAAATATAATGTTTTATGTAAAATCTATTTACATTAAGATATATAATATAATGTAATTTGTGTGGAATGAAAAGTGTATAATTATTTGAGAAAATTTAACTATTGCTTTTCTCCAACATGACAGTTCTTCTTATAGATAAAAATGAAAAAAGAAATTCTAAAAATTCTCTTTTATTCTTCCATAAAGAAAAAAGAAAAACGCGGAAGGAGTCACGAAATTATATAGAAAACGTGACGAACCGGTCTATTATTCGTTTGGTTAGTTCGCGATAACGATGCAGGAAACGATCCTTCGCGTTTCTTGAAATCCTTCGAATCCAATCGTCTCTTTTCGTACGTGCCAAAGCATCGCATGACAGCCTTAAGACTGTCAACAAGGAAGTCTAAATGGCCATCTAGGAAAACGTGTCAATACCATATTTTGTACACAAACGTCATCGGGACAATAGCGACCCAAAGAAAATATTTTACCGATGCTTACAGTATCCACCCTGATTTCCTGACATGGAATCCTTGATGAGGATTAAAAGAAGAAATTTGATGAGTCTATAGACATATTATAAAATCTGACGAGAATATTTTAAATTTATTTTCAACCATCTCCATTCGAGAATTAAATTTTTCTCACCTTCGAAAATGTACAAATTTAAACTCCATCTCATTCCGAGGTGTCGATCATTATTTTTAAACTACGATAGTTATGAAGCGTAGTAGTATAAAAGAAAAAAAAAAAAAAAAAAAAAAGAAATTCTTTTATTGATCGAACGATAAAATTCTTGTCATTTATCTAACTCAGTTCGGTCTGAAAAATGTTTGCTCCTTTTAGATAGATGAAAGCAGAAGTGACATCAAGAAGGATGTCCAGAGAGTAGAATCCGTTAGACGAGGAATGATTATGATGAAAAATTGCTTGAATGGGGCGAGCAGGTGCCATCCTTTCGTGGACACACTCGCGGGACACTTTCCTTCTACGAGGATCTATAGTTAGTGTCGCCACATCCGTCATTCACTATAATTTCTACGTTCAACCCTTTCCTCATGTCATTTTACTTACGTGCCGAAATACCACTCGTGACTTTAATAACAACTTCTCTAAATTTTTCTAAGCTTTCGTAAAAGTGTTTTTCAAACGATCGGTGATCGTCCTATGGAATTTTAAATGTAATTTTTTTTCCTTCTCATTTTTTTTTCTTTTTTCTTTTTTTTTTTTTTTGACGGAAATAAAGAAAACTTATTGCAGATGCATAGAAATTGTTTTTTTTTTTTTTTTTTTTTTTTTTTTTTTTTTTTTTTTTTTAATAAAAACTCCCAGTAACGTAAGAGGCGCACACGTAATGCTTAATAAAAAAAAAACGACGAAAATTTTTATAACGAGCGGATGTTAAACTTTGTATAAAACTGCAATACATATCAATATTAAAGATTTTCAAAAGTTAGAATAAAACTGTGTTCATAATTATGGAATGCTACCCAAGATCCTTATCGTTGTCGTGAGATGATCGGTTGGCCGACCACCCGACACGGATACGGAGGGTTGTTTCTGTAATTAAGTGAAGTTTCCTTGGAGCGTTGCCCTCTTTCAACCAACCCCCCGCTGTACGCACCTTTCGTCTAGACGGAATCTTAACGCAAAACTTCTTTAAATTATATCACGTGCCAACTATAATTTTCGACTTGAGAGAACACCAATTTTCATTACTTCCTTTGTCAATATCGTCCTTGAAATTATTTATTGAAAGGAAGACAACAATTATACGTGAAATAAAAGAAATAATATTAAAAACTTGATCTTTAACTGGCATTTATATCATGTAATATCCCGTGTCGAGATAATTGATATAATTTAATTATAATTGGACAATGTAATTTGCATAATTGGAGACACTAGAATGTTTGTTATATTTTTACGAGTAAGAGTTCTCTGTCAGTTCACCGAACAGTATGAACATACGTAACATAGAAAATGCAGTCAGAGTAGGTATACGATTATTATTCCAAGTAGTAACACGAAAGATTCAGAATCCTGCTGTGCGCTAACAAGTTTCTCGTTATAAAATCTTACGCTTCGATGCTTACTAACTCTTGCAGGTAGAAGGAAATTTCGAATTCTCTTGACCGGCCTCCGCCTGAGACGAATAAATTAGAATCAAGCGTGGAAAGAGATAGAGATAGATAGATAGAGAGAGAGAGAGAGAGAGAGAGAGAGAGAGAGAGAGAGAGAGAGAGACTAAGAGAGTCTCATTCTGCGCACGTATTCTTAAATGAAATTTAAGTAATCGAATCACCATATTGAAAACGGACCGAGTTAATAGAAATTTAATTGATTCAATTAATTCATTTCGTCGAAAGGAAAAAGAAAAATTTAAGAACGACTACTTTGAATTCTTTCGAGTCCTTCGAAGAAAGAATAAAATAATATGTCCTTGAAGAGGACCTGATATACAAAGGAATTGAATACATATAAGGATTCCATGGAGATCCATTAAATCGATCGACACCGAGGACAACAGGTACTTCGAAACGAATACGATATTTCGTAAATCGTTCGGTAGTAATTAGAGGCCCAAGGTACTGTGTTATTTACTAACTCAGAAGAGCTAAGTCCATTTCGCCGGCTCTAAATTACACAGAGCTATTCACCGCCACCCCGTAAATCGATCCACGATCGTAAACTCCATCGTTTGGTCTCCTCTTCTTCGTTAATTCTCCATACCACGCTAATTTTTACCCTGCCTAAAAAGAGCGATCCCCCTTCAATCCTTCCTCTAAATCTTTTACTTTCTTATTCATAGTGATGTTAATTGATGGTAGTGAAATTTGTGAACTTATTGGTTAACATGAAAATAATAATTGCTATTGTAATTATGAACGATCAAAAATAGTTATTTAATATGTGATTTAATTATTTTCAAAGAATACATTTCAAAAGGAACAAAGAATTTCCTTTCTTAATACGATACTACTCATCTATTGTAATATTACGAGTGTTCTGAATAAAAATTTAAATCCTTTAATTATTTCTAACGAAATTGTTTCTAACTAGAACGATGATATCACACATTTATCATCGGTACCATCGTCAAGGAATAAAAGTATCCCCTTTAATGGACTATTTGTTGGTTCGAGAGGAACGTGGGTAGAAAGATGGTCGAGTCACTGAGAGTCTTTCGATATCGCACAGACGATAATTCAACGTGAAGCAGGTTTTACGGGCGACGTTTTCGCCACGGCGCTGCGGATACATCGGTCGATGTTCTTCGGAAGAAGTCGAGATTCGAAAAGAGAAGACGAAGAAGAAGAAAAAGAGGAAGATGAAAGAAAGAGAGAGAGAGAGAGAGAGAGACAGAATGATCTCACGTAAGCACTCGAGGCGTCAATCTATCCGCCATCGTTTCCAGAAGCATGTAAGCCGTTGCGATAGCGGCTTAAAAGCATATTAAATAACCTTAAATTCAATTAAAGAACACACTTAACGTACCGACAAAAAATCGTATCCCGCAAGTGGATCCACGAAAGTAATTATGGTTGGTGCGAGAGCATCTTCTTTCTCTCTCTCTCTCTCTCTCTCTCTCTCTCTCTCTTTCTCTCTTATTATTTCGCACTCTCGTTCCGTTCGAAAAGCGCATCCGTTCGTCTTTCTTCCGCTCGTATGCACCGCCTACCAGCCATAAATCCGCGTTTTTGTCCGAGCAACCTCTGATTGGCTCCCGCGGGAAAGGGTCCGCTGGCATCGACGGATCACCGCATTATCTTCCCGCGTTCAATTAGTGTCACGCTCTCTCGTTTGGGAAACTTTTCGGTTTACCGTCTTCAGTTTCTGTTTTTTACCTCGAAGGATTTGCAGAGAAACATTATACTCTTTAACCTAATTTCTCTCTCTCTCTCTCTCCTCTCTCTCTCTCTTTTGTAAAAGTTTATTACACGTCGTAGTAATATAATTTACGATGGAAGAAAAAGAAAGTTGATATTATAAACGTATTGTAATTGTTAGATATGTATAGCGAGATTATAAAAAAGAAAATCTGAATGTATCAAGAGTTTTACTTTAAATTCAACGTAACGTTACGTAAAGTTCAAATCTTTCTTAATTTCGCGAAAAGCGGTATAAAAGCTTCGTACCCAAAGAACGAAGTACCTCTCAACGAAGTACGAGGAGAAATGGTGGAAAGGAACGAATAAAGAGGAACTCTCGAGTAAAAGCAAGTCGAGATCTTTCCGGTCACGGAAGAGCGAGGACACTTCTAGAGTGCGTTTCGAGATCCGTGAGAGAAGCGAGAAACTTGCTCGCCGAAGGAAGACTCTGGCTTACCGCAGTGGTCGGAATTATCTCGACCGAAACTTCGCCTCCTTCTATCCTTTCTTTTTTTCTCTCGAGAGTCCTTTTAATCTTACGAGAATTCTACGAAAAAAAAAGAAAAAAGAAAAAAAAATACATACTCTCTTTCTTCCAGAAACATATATCATCGAGTTAAATCAAAAAAGTTTTTAATCGGGGCAAGATGAAATATGTATCTGAAATAATATTATGCGCAAATTTTATTCTTAAAATTCATCAGAGAGAAATCTTAGAAAAATTAGACTTTATATTATCTTCTCTCGATTTATCGCGGATATTTAATCATTTTCCTTCATATAAATCTTCTAAATTTCCGAATAGAGAGAGAGAGAAAGAAAGAGAAAGAGAAAACCCACTTACGTCGTTAAAATATCCACGTCCACCTTCTCATTGGATAACTCGGTCGCGTATGGAAATCTTTCTAGAGAGATCGTTGAAAGAGAACAATGGCTACGTTGTTGGCCGGTGACCAAATGCGGACCGATCGTGGGTAGCTTCTTTCGAATAAATAAAAAAAAAAGGGGAAAGAAAGAGAGAGAGGGAGAGAGAGAGAGAGAGAGAGAGAGAGAGAGAGAGAAATACAGTACGTGGTAAGCGCCGAAATCGGGTAGCCGCAAATAATTTTCATAAATTTCGGTTGGCCCGTCTCGTAAATATCACATCGGCGATCGCCGCACAGCAAGCGAGCGGCCTTCGAGATTCATTTGCTTTGAGTCAAAGCAAGAGAGTGGAACTACTCTCTTGGTCACGAATATCGATTTATTGTGTTATTATCCTCGATGAAATGCCTTCGAGCTTTGTCAACGCGACGTTCGAAAAGTTTAACGGTTCACTCGATAAAATCTACATAGAAGTGCGATAAAAGGACTATCTCGTAATTCCCTCGTCTTTTCTCCAATAAACGATACCGTTGAAAATTAAATATGTATGCAAATTACGTGATCGTAAGAATGAAATATTTAAATATCGATCCTACTGTATTTATTTTTGTTCTAAAAAAAATTATCATTTTTGTCATAACATTTAAACTCGAACAAAACTAAATATCAATTTTAAAGACAGATATTTCTAAAATATCAGACTAATTTTATCTCGAAATGTATTATACTTAGAAAGATGTATGGGTTCTCTTTAAGATTTACATTGAAACAGTCATAAAGGATAAGTATAAGTATAAGTACATATACATATATATATATATATATGTCTTTAAAAATAATTAATTTTTTTGCACAAAGAATTAATGGATATTTAATAGTATTCAATGTCGATTGAAAAAGAAGAAAGAAAAAGAATGAGATATATATATATATATATATATATATATATATATATATACATAAAAAAAGAGAGAGGTAATTCGGTGCGAATACGCTCGATGCTCGTAACTTAACGAAAAACAAGTGAGTAAGATACGAGCGGTCCCTTTGGTAGAAGAGAAATAAAAGTAAAATCGCGTTGGCCGGCAGCATGGCATTAATTTCACCGATAAGATACGGTTTTCGGTGGGTTGTGGATAATTATGCGCGTGTAGAAATCGCCCACGCTTTGGTGCTCGTTAAGTAACGATGCCAGATCGTGCCGAATTCCATCCTTGGCTTCTTCCGTGCCATGGAAGAATCCTGCGAAACTTGGAAGCACCAAGGCCCTTCGCCCTTCCAACGTAACGTATGTTCTTGGCACGAGACTATCCCGTGTTCTGTTAATTAATCGAACGCACGCTAAGCCTTTTACTACACGCTCCGCACCGATCTTTTATCATCTAACACCGGCTACGTTCCTATACCACCACTCGTAACTTTTTTAAACGAGCCCTTAGACTGGTACCCCTCTTTCCGTAAAAGGAACATCTTGATCGAAAGTAAAAAAATCTCTTCTTATGTTATTTGAAATTTGCTTTCATGTTTGTGATAATATCGCTAAAATATGTTCCATACTAATTATTTCATTCGATAAGTTAAACAGCCTCTTTGATAACAAATTGCGACTTATGTAAATTAGTTTTTTATCATATACATACATACATATATGTATATATATATATATATATATGTCCAGTGCCAATGCTTTGTTTACTTTTTCCAATTACCTTCTTCTCTTGAATTTTCGTTCGCACGAAAGTTAATTCAAACGCGTAAGCTTAAGTCCTGCGCTTTTACGTAATACAAAGTAAAAAGAAAAAAAAATAGTGAAAGGAAGTTACGATTCCAAGGGAATTTCAAGAAAATCCACAAGAATCGTGTATTGGCCTGGAGCCAGGACACGCGGTGGCAGACGATACAATGCGGTGGCCAAGTACATTTATTACGCTCACCCGGTGGTTTCTATGCGGACGATGTACTCCCGCGGAAAATTACCGCTTCGTGACTTACGATAACTCGAGAGATCTCGCCTACCGACTCTCCACGGGTTTCTCGTCGTTAAACGGTGCGCGTGAGAAAAGTTATAATGTTACACTGCTCTTTCGAGTTTCCAACAAAATTTACGATCGCTCGATCGCGAACGTAATTTCAAACTATTCCTATTCTTCGAAAAAGAATCTTATTACTTAGGACGATGATGTACGAAGAATAATAAAAATTATTGAAGAAATTTTATGAGTAACAATAATAAAATGTCATTGTTATAATATATAATTAAAAAAAAATTTTTCATAATTAATTTTTCTCTTTGAAATCATTAATTCGTTCAAAGAAACTTTCTCAGCTATATATAATATATAGAGGACAATAATAATAACGCTGAAACATCTTTCGATTTGTTATACATCATTCTTTAATCATTAGAATCTTCTTTCACGTCTGTACCACTTGTTCATCGATTCTACCTTCGTAATTTCCAGACGGTTCGGGTCAACAGGTTGGCTTACACCAGTCTATATACACACATACATACATACATACATATATACATATACATATATATACATATACACGGAGAACAAAAGTGGATGTCAAATTACCTGCCGAGCCGAAGAAAAGCCGAGCAAGATGAAAAGAAAGAAAGAAAGAGAAAGAAAAAAAAAAATGAAGAAAAGAAGGAAGGAACCGGTCAAGGAAAGGCGTAATGAGGTGGCAGCCTGAGGGTGGGTTTTAATCAAGAATCGATACATAACAGTCGATTCGTGGCTTCCTCTGCCTCGCTACCGCGCTACAACAAACCATCGTACTTAATAAGGCCACGTCTATTCCGAACCTCGCCTCGGGTCGAACTGGCCACGTATGTCGATTATCTGAGCGTATATGAGCCACCATTAGATAACGAGCAGGGCAGATGTGCTGCAGATTTTATTCTTTACGATCTACGAGACGTGGGTTCCTTCAATTTTTCTCAGCTACCGTCAATGTTTTTATCTATTCGTTATATTTGTCCTATAATTCTTATCTTAAGTGACACAAAACAAAAAAAAAAATATATATATATATATATATATATTACATAATACAAAATTTTATTAAATATTCTTTGTATGTTGGAATATTTATGTACAATAAATTATCGGAGATAATAATCTCAATCGTTTTGTATTATCAAATTGACAATTAAAAAATTGACGAACTTTCGCTTGTTTAGAATACGAGCATGAGAACGTTAATTTCATATTTTTCCTTACCGTTGTTACGTCTTTGTTAAAAAAAAAAAAAAAAAAAAAAAAAAAAAGAAAAAAAAAAAAGAAAGAAAAAAAAAGAAGATAAAAAAGGAAAAAGATCATATACTCTTGGCAAAGAAAATTTCTTTTTGAATTTTATTACGAGTACGAAATGAGAAAGGAAAGACTGGACGTTTACTCGACGAGTTCGTGCAAAAGACACGAACGATAATTACGTGGCTATCGTCAAAGAGCCTTCAAGTTAAACGCAAACTTTTTCTCAAACGTCTTATTGTACGCAAAGGTACGCGTGTACGTTGCGTGTATGCGCTATTTTGTTCGGTGGAATGATTAATTAACGATGTTCCACGTTCAGGCAGCCTGTAATTAGGACGACGATGTTCACATACCTTTTTTCGATGTTTCGAAGAAGTAAGAAAGGAAAAGGGGGAGAGTAGAAAAAGATAAAGAGAGGGAAAAAAAAGATCAATGTATTTTGTAAAGAAATGGAAGGTGAAGTGAAAAATATGTAATATTAAATTTAGTTAAGTAGATCCTCCAAAAGAGCGATAGTGACTCTCAAGAATTCTAAGGTTCAGACACAAGGAAAATTTTCCTTGGACGAGTGATAAATTAACCCGAAGTGGAATTCCCTTTACGTTTCTTGCATACGAGAGTAAGGAAGTCCCTAAGATCATAGTAAAAACACGTCTTGGAATGCTACGGTAGCTCAATGGGCCGTACAAGTTATGTGAGACGGAAAGGTATGTTAAAAATAATTTTTTAACATTATAATCGATCGATTTACGATAAAGGAAATCTCCCTCTTTTTAAGTACGGGGATATTTAGGTGACATTTTAAATTCTTAATAACATACTTTTTACGATTACAATGAGACGTTGTTCAAAATGAATAAGTATACCGACGATATGAAATAATTTGAAAATTGCTAGTGACGAGATAGGCGGGAGATAATTTCCTTGTGATTTATAGCTCGCAAATGGTAGTTCATTTTGGAACGTCTCGTTACCTTGTCTTAGCCTACGCGACATGGCGCGAATCGATGCCGGTATTAATTAAAAAAATAACATGCACCGGTAGCCACTCATCGATCGTCCTCGTACAAGATCGAAATTAAATTAAGCGATTACATCGTATGTAAATTATTTTCAATGACATTGGAAGGAAACGAATCAGGATATTATTTTGGCCTACTATTACTGACAATTCGAGATATTTATGAATTTTCCATATTTTCAAATAGGACATTAGACTAAAGCCAGCCCATTTATAATATTTATGATTTTGTTAAGAAAATAAAGTATGGATCATGTATTCGAAATGTTCCTTTTCGAAAATGTAAATTCGCCGTTGAAGCAGACGTACTAATCCTTCGATCCAACACGGAATTATCCTTTTCGCCCCCTCAAAGGGAGCCGTAATGCGAGCTTATTATGTGCTTCGCGTGTAATGGTATCTTCGGACGGTTAGTGCGTCAAATGTGGCTTTGTTGGGTGATTAATGCCCTCTTCGTGGCTGACACCTCGCAGAGTTTAATTGCACCTTATTCCGCATGAATATGGATGCTTGCCTCCCGGGCCATGGCTTGGCAACGGCAGCAGCAGCAGCTTTGTAAGAAGAATGAAGGAAGGAAAGAGAGAAAGAGAAGGAGGGGTAGGAAGGAGAGAGGAAGAGAGCGAAAAAGGTGGAGGAGGAGGTGCAGGATGGACCTGCTAGGATAAAAAATGCAATTACGATTTTGAAAAATGGGCCAGGCTGCTCGTCGAGAAGCAGCAGTCCAGAAGACCGGTTTTTCGTGTTTAGACGTTCTTGGGACTCGCGATTGTCTGGCATTAGATCTTCCATGGTAGATCGAACGAATCGGTTACCTCTTTTATCACAATCGCCTTTTCGTGATATCGGAACATAATAATAATTTTCAGCATGAAAGTGATGTCTACATTTAAAGAGGGGGAAACCTCTTTTTAATTTAATCTGAATTCGATAATCTTCCATTAGAGATATAACGTGCAAATCTAAGAGCTTGATATTATCGTTTAATCGTAGATATTAAAAGTGAATTTAATAAGAACGTTAATCGTTAAAAATATATTTATTAATTGTATCGAATTTTAAACACACGTGCGTTTAATAAATTTTTCGTATTTTTTACATTCTCTTTTTTTTTGTTTTTTTTTTTTTTAATCCAATCATATCTATCCTTTTAGTCGAAGGGCAATCTCTTACATGTACATTTCATTGGTACCGGTAGTCCAACATGATCATAAGTTTTAAGCGAAACGATGGGATACAAGTTCCTACTGACTCTTACTAATTATGATTCCTCGTACGGGTAAAGATATTTGGGATATATCGAATAAACTTTAAGCGATAAGACGTTGCGAATGTAGACGATAGCAATTTGTAGTTTTTGTGTAATGCTTGTTTAAGAAGAGAGGAAAAGAGGAGAAGAAAAGAAATATATTCGGTGGGTTTTAAAAGCACGCGTCGAAGATACTGTTGAATTAGTCTTATTTTATTCATTTTTTTTTTTCTGTCTTTTTTGTTGGCGTCTTTTTTACTGTCCTTCTTTTTTTTTGTGGGTTTGTTTTGTTTGGTTTTTTTGGTATTTTTTTTGGTGTTCTTTTTGTTTTTTCTTTTTTTTTTTTTTTTTTTTTGTTTAAACTCGCTTCCACCGAAAAGTCCGACTGAAATTCTATCGTCTTTAATTTATTGACCATTAACGATCCTTCGATCGGCCGTTCGCAAAAGCTGCTAATTATCGCAACGGACTTTTATTCGATAAACAACCGAAAAGCACTTAGCACCTATATACCGAACGATCGCCGATATTCACCCACCAATCTATGTCCAATCTTCCAGTCAATGAAAACCATAAAAATCGGCATGGCCTAACCATCGATATAGGAACCTAATTACACTCCGCGCCAATCCGTAAAGCCGCAGCTAATGACAGCCTTGCGGCCATCGAATTGGTCGAATATTACGAGAGTGAACGATCGATGCCTCGATCGTGATCCAGTCTCTTTCATATCTTGACTCACGTGTTCTCTATTAAAAAGCAATAATAATATCGAGGTACGACTTCGAGAGCCGAACATCGATCTTTTGGTATAACAATCCAGACGATTCTTAATAATTTCAAGTATCCGATCTCTATCGCTGAGAACGATAAGCACCCTTTTAAAATGGAACTTGGTGCTTGTGTCTTCATTACCAGCCAATTACCTTATTGGGGGGGGGGGGAGGGAAAAAAAAAGAAGAAAAAAAAAACGACTAAGTCGTCGTAAAAGAAACTCGAATAGGTTTTCAATTTTTCAACGAAAGATGATTATAAATTAAAATAGATAATTTATTTAAAGATATCTACAATAGATATTGGATTCGATAATTTTAAATTTTAATGAATCAAACTTCTATAATTTTTCCTTCGTTGAAAATATTTTTTTTTCAATTAAATCGTTGAACATACAACGCGAGACTCAACGTATGAAAGCGATTAATATCTAAAAGCGTATTCTCGTAAATTGAAAGCTCGCTTAATACGATTTCGGGAAAAACGTTTCCGCTAACTGCTTTAATTTTCGATTAATTCAACGTGGTTGATTGGAAAGAGGATAGGAATGGAGAGAGGAGAGTAAGAGAGAAAGGGAGAGAGAGAGAGAGAGAGAGAGAGAGAGATGTGGAAACTATACGATTTATTGGGCCCACGATATTAGCATTACGCTTCGCAAATGCGACACGTTTATGGTCGTTTAAATCGTGCAATCAGGACAGGATTAACAGAACCAGGAAATTACGTTTGCAATTCGGACGCTTCCAAAAGGGTTCTTTATCCTATTTCTACGCTATATTCGAAGGCAATTCAAAATATTCATTTTATATATAAAAATATAAAATTATTTTGTATGAGGAGGGAGGAGGGTGGTAGAGGAAATTTATACTTTTCTTCCAAGATACGTAAAATATTTTAGGAATCATTTATCGAAAAACAACACAAAGAACTTTAGATAAAGAATCCTTAAAGTAACATTCTCTTATGTATAAGCTTTATCAAAATAATGGTCCAGCGCTCTTTAGTTTCTGAAAATTACTTTCAGAAATTGGCCGTTTAATCGAAATCACGAGTCTATAGAGATTGGAGAAATGCCATTGAAATTTGTTTAGAGTTTGAATCGTTATCGTTTGTGAAAAAAATAGCTTGTGAATCTTTACGATTATTTTGTTAAGAATTGCAATACTTTTCTGAAGATCATTCTGTAGACCATTTTCAAAGGTATTCTCGTATACGGAGAATAAAGAGCCAATGGTGGAGAGATCGAGTTCGAGGAATGGCGTACACGATCGAAAAAACGATAGCGATCGAGATCGCGATACCCGATATCGTTAAACTGAAGAAAATCGATAATCTTTGGGTCCTACGCACGTATACGTACTTAATGAAGTGGTGGATCCTCTTTATAAAAGTCTCTTATTTCAATTACCTTCTCGACCTGATCTTTCTTTAAACACATGCGTTTAATCGAACTTGTGGTAGGTACTATCTCTTTTTTTTTTTTTCCTTCTTGGACAAAGAATCCTTTTATCGTGATCGCTGATCTCCAAGCAATCGTTGGGAGGTTTCTTCGATACCTTTCAGCACTTACTTTGAACGTCATGCTTCTACAAACCAAAGTTTAGCTTATCGACAACGTTCCAAGGATTTTCGATTTTTATCATTGCTCCTTTCTTCGACTTTAACGATCCATTTTTTTTTCTTTTTTTTTTTTTCTTATATTCTATCAAATATTCGATGTACGATAACGATATATAAGGGTGAGTCAATATATTTATCTATACCTCCTAAAAATGATTATAGTTTTGTAAGATATTATTATTTTTAGAGATTGTAAGAATTAGTTGTGACAAATATATGACTCACGTTTGTGCCTTGGCAAAGCTATAATAGAAGATGTCGTCTTGCAAGTTCATTACCGTCGTGAGAGTTGAACGGACGACCGGTTGATCCACATAAATTCTTGGAAAATGCGTCCGACGACGAGGGAATACTTACTTGAAGAAAAAAAAAGAAAAAAAAAAAAAAATACTAACCAGTACGTGCCGCTATCTTGAAAACCAAGCACGTTCCAAGACTTACGAACGAAGCTGGTTAGAGTTACCTTCGTGAATGGACGCCGACTTAAGCTGATCCGAGTAGCACTTTTAAAGACGGATATTCCCTTAAGGCTGTACACTACCCCTGCTTTTATAATGATTTACGCCATCAATGTGAACAGGCGTAATTCTTGAACGATTTTGATGAACGAGGTCTCATTTTAAAGGCGAAGGTTTAATCTAAGACATATCTTTTTTGAATTGAATTCATTTTTGGTGTGAACTATTCTAAAATCAGTGATGATTAATAACCTTAAGCAAACCTTGCAGAACAAATTTATTCTCGAATAAATGGAATAAGTGGGAATAATATCGATTTAATGGATGAATGCATTCGATTTTTTGGAGTTAATTAAATAAAAAATGATAAAAATTGCAAGAGGAGGAAACGCAATTACGTTTTAGGTGATTAAGCAATTAAATGAAAAATATCACACGTATTCTTGTATTGAGTTCTCTCTATCTCTTTCTCTCTCTCTTTCTCTTGCTCTTCCTCTCTGTATCTGTCTCTCTCTCTCTCTCTCTTTCCCGTTGAAATTTAAAACCATTGGCGATTTATCGTTCAATTATCATTCGAATACGCTAAATATAGACCGGCGCTCACATATGTTGAGACAAAATAATTGCGACAATTAAAAAGGTGGCTTCTTAATCTCCGTGCTCGTCCATGTCGCGTTTTAAGGATATGCGAGTGAGATAAAGACGTCATGTAAATTATGGAAATCGTATATTACGTATAAACGCACAGTGTTTTATCGAACCACATGGAATTAATATGAATAATAATCATAAACATCGTAAACGAAAAGTTACGTATATAATACATATGTAACAACGTTCGTTAAATTGTATTGGTTGAAGGAAAATAACATATAAATACATTTAATTTAGTAATTAATATTAACGTTAATGGATGTATTATGAAATATTTAAATATGATAAATTAGTATAAATCCTTTCTTTTTTCTTTTTCTTGTTTTTTGTTTTCTTTCTTTTTTTTTTGTTTGTTTTTTCGAAGGATCGTACTTTCAAGCAAATAATAACGTTTCAACGTTAACCATCGTTAAACTCGAAATATGACGTCATATCGAAAATATGACCATTAAAGGCAAATCTCACGTATACGATAAAAAAATAACGAAGTAATTTCGTTCTTCGGATATCAAAATTGATCTTTGATGGTAGTGAGGGATATCTCGAAAGTTATCTCCTGAATTACGAATAGCCATACACAGCGGGATACGCCATTATATTCTCTACGTATGATCGCCGAATCTTTACGATTCAATTCGATCGAGAAAGACCGTCTCGAATTAAAAAAAAAAAAAAAGAAAATAAAAAAAAGGATAAAAAAAAATAAATAAAAAAGAAAAAAAAGGAAAGAAAATAGGAAAAAAAGGAGAAGAGACAAACGATTTTGACAAGACTATTGATCCTTTAGAATCTCTATAGGAACATCTTCGATGGAAGGAATAAAAGGATATGTGAAACTTTATGGTAAAAAAAGGACTCTTTTGTGTGTTCGTCGAATCCATCAGAGTCTTTGATAAATAGTTGAGCGAATAATTCTTAAGATAAATTCCGACAAAAAAGAAAATAAAAATGTGATAATTTAATTGCAAAAAAAAAAGAAAAAGAAAAAAGAAAAAAAAGAAAAAGAAGAAAAAAGGAAGAAAGAGGAAAAGAAAAAGAAAATGGAAAAATATTAATCGACATTCAAATACACGATATTTCTTTCGTCACGAATGAGATCGAAGGTATTGTTTTGTTGTTCGACTAAAAGCTAAGCAAAAGGGACTCTTTCTGAGGCTTATACGAGAGGGTACCTTAATTGGGTTTGCGCCTCGTCGAAACGGCAAAGTTAATCTAAAACGCGTTTACGATCGCAAAAAACTATCGAGTGAAATTGGAGACGCACATATTAGAGAGTGGCTTGCCTAGCTATACGTATCACGGATAGAATATTGGCGGTATCCGATCAAAAGACAAGGGCCAACGAGGCCAAGGGTTGTAAAATTCTTTTCATTTTCTTTTCTTTTACTTTTTATTCCTTTTCTTTTTCTTTATTCCCTTTTTCTCTTCTTCTTCCTTCCCTTCTCCGATTTATCCTTCCCTCCTTCGTCTTCGTCTTTTTCACCTTCTTCTTTTTCCTTGTCTTTTATCAAAGCACCGGTCTCGTTCGCAGAATGAGTTTTCAGTATGGGATACTCGTTCCAGTGATAATCTCCTAACAGCTACTGGTTATTGGTCCACCACTCCCTCTCGTCTTCGACACGGAAAGCAACGTAATCGGAGCCGGGCACTCTCCGGATTATGCCATTCGACCTCTTTCCAAGATACTACCAACCGTCCAATGTTCTTGTTCAAGGTAATCACCTTTTTATTGCTTATTCTAATAATCCAAGCATACTCGTTTTTGCTAATTTATGACGTGGTATCAAGGGAAGGTATTATAAAACGTGTTCGGCCGCAAAATCGATACGATTATCGAGATGGTATAAGAAGGATCGATAGAATTTTATTTGTATAATTTATAACGAATTTTTACATAATTCTTTAACTTTAATAAAAGAACGAATAAAAATTAATTGCTCATAATTTTACGTATACATCTATATGTATATATATATATATATATATATATATATATATGTATCTACTGCTTGTTTCATTTATATACATATATGAAACTTCAATAATGACTTTACGAAAAGGATCAATTTTGTTCGAATAGAAAGGAATAAGTTTTTTTTTTTTTCTAAATAGTAGAAGATCTCTCATCTAAACTGAGAGACGAGAGTTAGAAGTGCCGATGGGAAGATCGAAAGAACTCAAAAGGTCTTTTCTTTTCGAGTAACGAGTTTTCGATCGACGAAGGAACATTCGTAGACCATCGTCCGATCGACCAACTGGCCATCGCTACGCTTTAACATCGTTACATTGACTTTCTAGAAATGGTGCATTGCGTTTTCTAAACACATAACTTATCAACTTGGGTAACGCCTATGCCAACTGACTTACGCCCGAGAAATTATCTACGATTTTTTCGAACCTTTTTCCACTTCCCCTTCTTTTCGAAGGGTGTTGCAGGTACTCGTGCGAACACACTGGCCCTTTTCCTCTTTTTTTGCCTTGTCACATAAAGCATAGAAACGCTTTGTTTGGGTCTACTCTAATTTTCCGAAGAGTATTTCGGCCGTGAAAACATATCGTTTATGTCACATAATTCAGAATAGGTTGAATTCTGGAAAGAAAGAAAATCTAAAGATTCTCCTTTTCTATCCCAAGAAGATCATAAACAAACGTGGTGTTATTAAAGATTAAGAAATACCGATGCAACAGAGAAGAGAAAGTTTTCGTTTCGCTTAAATTACTCCCGGTCTAAAATCGAATAACTTATAACAAAGAAAGCGTCAGACTTTATTTTTCTATTATATTTTTTCTTTCTTCTTTTTCTCTTCCTCCCCCCCCCCCTCCCCTCCTTCCTCCTCCTCCCAATTTAAATTAATTTTTAAATCAACAAATTTATAATAAATATTCTCGTTCAATATGAATATGTAAAAGTTATTAAAAGAAAATACGAATTTCTTTGTTGATCCTTAATTCGAAATCTGAGATATCTCTCGTTCTTGAAAGGATTTCTTTTCGTCTAGGATCGTTCGTTCGTTCGTTCGTTCGTTCGTTCGATCGATCGATCGATCGATCGATCGATCGATCGGGCGAACGATCGATCGATCGCCACTCGAGATCGTAGGGATTCTTTATGTTAGGGCCGGCCTGTTCCTCTCGTGCCGCTTACGAGCGCTGCCATCAAAGGGCTCCCCTCGAAGCGACCTGTCTGTAATTACAGACACGAGGCGTGGCCCCCGTGGAAGAACAATAGGGGCCGCTTCTTTTCTCTCTTCTCCCCCACCCCTTTCTTCTTTCTACCAGAAGCAGCACCACGCGTCTTTCTCTCCTTTTTCTCTCTTTTTCTTCCTCAGATCCCATCTCTCCAATCCTTTCGGCTTCTCTGCGATCTCATCTCGATGCTGAGGAATATCGATCGAGTATCGATCGCCGATAAGAAGGTTTTAGGCGCTAAGGAGTTTCCATTCGGAGCAAGGCTGCATATATTAAGAAGACCATGTTCACTTTTTCTTCTTCTTCTTCTTCTTCTTCTCTTCTTCTTTTTCATCTTTTTCTTTTTCTTCTCTTCCTGTTGCCCTTCTTTCCTGTCTCGCACTTTCGAGACGAACATTTGTCGAGATAAACGTCTCGACGGACATTAAATCCTCTCCCGTATGTATTTCTTTTTTTTTCTTCTCTATGGATCTTTTTCACGAACTTTCATGTTAATGCAATTTGAAATATTAAATGTTGAATACTTCTTTATAATAATTTCTTCGTATTTTTGATGAATTATTTTTAAATTGCTTAGTATCTATCTAGGACGGATTTTGTTATCTTTTCTTTTTTTTTGCCTTTTTTTTCCTTTCTTTTTTGTCTTTTTTTTTTTGTTTTTTTTTTGTTTTTTCTTCTTTGTTTTTACAGAGTTTCATTACGATAAATATTTATTCTTCGTACGTACACACATATATTGATGTTATACATATCTCGTTACGTGACTCAATCGATTCCTTTTAAAGGTCTTATCTCCACGTGCCGCCGCCCAGAAAGTCGATTCCTACCACGGCTACTGTAGTTATAAATTGGAGGATAATTACCGTTGTTGTGTCCGGGATTCATACCGGTATCATGTCCCACCGTTCGTTTCACTTTCGAACGGCCTCGTTACGCCCGTACAATCCCATGCAGTCACTTTTATCGAAATGATATTAAACGAACGAAGAAAATTTTCATATAGCATTTCGAATCGAACAACAATTATCTTACGATATACGATTTAACATTTAATTTATTAAATACGTTTAAAATATTTAATTGAATTAAATCGAGAGAAGTTAAGAATTTGATAAAGATCTTTGTCTTTAAAAACGAATAATTTTGATAGAAAAAAGTACGGAGAACTCGTTAACGATGTACTTTAAATGAAATGAAGGAGAACGTTTAAGATTCGATACTCGATGATCGACACTCTTGAGCCCTTTACTACAACCATATGTATATTCAAAAGGTTCGCTAATTAATGATCCGCGAACAAAAAGTGAAGTACAAGAGAGATGGATAGACAGAGAGAGAGAGAGAGAGAGAGAGAGAGAGAGAGAGAGAGAGAGAGAGAGAGAGAGAGAGATGGTTGATCAGATGAGCCGAGCAGCGTATCGAGCGTCATATCGCGCTCAATTTAGATAGCCATCGAATGGATCAAAAATTTGAATGGACGAGAGAGAGTGTAATAGACCCCCGTCAGGACGATAATTAATGAACTCTTGGCCGACGACGAAAAGAAATAGAAGGAGAAGAAGAAGAAGAAGAAGAAGAGGAAGAAGAAGAGGAAGAAGATGAAGAGGAAGAAGACGAAGACGTGGATGAAGAAGAAGAAGAAAGTTGAAAAGAAAAGTAAGGGACGTCGGCACAATTCTTTTTACACTTTTTTTACCCTTATTTCGCTCGTCACTAAGACATTGTCCAACCCTTGATAATCTCCTCCCTCCTTGCTTCTCGATAAATCTTTCTCTCCCTCGTAGAAAAAATTTCATCTAAAACAAGGTCACTCAATGACGCGACTCTTTCCAAACAAAGAACTTCGAGGAGGAGTCTCATTAGGCGAGACAATGGTTAACGGAATGTTGTTCTCGGCTACCGGCTGAGATGCGACGTGATTGAATATTTTAATATATAGGCTACGAGATCTGAACGTCGACTTCGTCACGAGCTCTTCTTTCCAATTAGAGTTTGATAGGGTCCTCGTAACAGAGAAATACTTCTCTCTTTCTCGATGAAGTTGATTTTTCAAAAGGGCAGGTGTTCCTTATCGTCGTTCGTCACGCCATTTCTTTTTGCGTTTATTAACTAGTTAAGAAAGAGAGCAGGAGTATTATTACCGTTCATTCGATTCGGATCGTTAATCCGTCGAGAGGTCGTATCTTTGAACGTAACTAGCAAAATCGAAGAATCGAGACGTTCGATTTGGCAACGGGAAGAAGAAGTTTCGCCGAAAGGAGGTTTTTTTTTTTTTTCTCGTTCGAAGATAAAGTCCTTTAGACTTTCTTGCGAAATGTCCAGTCACGGTATAAAATTGACGGACGAACTATAAGTTCTTTTATGAAAGACGAGGAGGGTGAGATATTCGAGGTAAGGAAACCGTTATCCTGGCGCCCAGGATATATGGATAAAAGGATAAGAGGAAGAGCTTTTCAACGCTCGCGAAAATATCGATTTTATTCTTTTTCTTTCTAACGTACATATGTATCGAGAGAAGCAAATATCAAATCGAGTGGCTATCTCATTCGTCACTTTCCTTAAATAAAACATTTCGCGTTCTCGTAGAACGTACATACATAAATCGTCGATCGGTAAATTATCTCTCTCTCTCTCTCTCTCTCTCTCTCTCTCTCTCTCGTTTGTATGTATATGCGTCTGTGCGTACGCGCCTTCGAACGTTCATGAAATATACATGACGAAGCATTGTGAAAGTGTTGAGATCGATCGAATTTTTGACAAATCTTTTCTCACCAAGTCGACTGAAGCGAGAGAGAAAGGGTTTAAAAAAATGTGTCACGAAAAGGATTCAAGGTTTTAGGATTTCAGGATATCAGTCTTCTTTAAAAGATATATCGTCAAAGATTCGATCATTTATTTAGGATAAATTAAACGATAATGATCATAGGTTTTCATAATTTAATATTTTTCAAAATAAATTATATAAAAGGATATTGATAATTGTAAATGTTTAGAATTCATTTTTATCGAATATTTTATTGTATTTTTATCTGTCACAATAGTACAGATAGAATTACGATACATGTTATCATAACCATGTTATAGAATGTCCAAATATTTATGCGAAAGAGATGGAGAAAGATAGATAGATAGATAAATAGAGAGAGAGAGAGAGAGAGAGAGAGAGAGAGAGAAAGAGGATGTATAGGGGACTTTATATCTTTCCATTTTAGCTACGACTACTCTTGGGATTTACGTAATAACATTCAGCACTGAGGATTCATTACTGCTGCCACACTCGACCATAAAATCCGTCAGTGCTCTGGACATCTCTAAGTTTCATCAAAGCTCTCTGTTCATATACGGCATCGTCAAATTTTAAACAGGTCTCATTTGAATTATTCACAATTAACAAGTTCACAGGAAACTGCTTTTAATTATAAACTAAGTAAAATTAAATTATGATATACGTTCGATAAGAAAAAAATTTCAACGATCTTATGAAGAATTCATTAAGATTCTTTTTGTAAATGAAAAGGAAAAAAAAAAAAAAAAAGAAAAAAAAGAAAGAAAGAAAGGAAAAAAGGAAGCAAAAGAAAAGAAAAAAAGAAAAAAACGGAAAAAGAGAAAAAAGAGAAAAAAGAGGAAAAAAGAAGAGAACAGTTTTGGAAGATGATCCAGACGGTGAAAGTAAGCTGGCACCGTCTGGCTCTTCTCTCATCCGTTTTCATAAGTCTCTCCTTCGTTCAACCCCGCGAGAGTTAAAGACGACGAGCTTGGACTACCGTCGGCTTCCCCTCGTTGTTGCTTCTCGCGCGCGTGTGCGTCTTTGGTATAAAAAAGCAGTGGCACGAAATGATCTACCCACGAAGGTAGCCTCGTAATAACAGCTAAGTAGGATCTTTATATTCTTAGCCGTGAGGCAGACCGAGAGAGTTGGCTTGTGGAAGAGACGAGGAGGTGGTGGTAGAAGGGAAAGAAGACGAAGACGAAAGACAGAAGGCGAAAAGAAACGGAGAGAGAGAGAGAGAGAGAGAGAGAGAGAGAGAGAGAGAGAGAGAGAGAAAGAGAGAGAACGAGAGAACGAGCAGCCAAAGTGAGCCTCATTTTAATTAGCATCAGTTGGTGCGACGTGTACTTAACAACTCCCGCTGCCAAGAAGCTCAAGCTGTCTCTCTCTCTCTCTCTCTCTCTCTCTTTCTCTCTTTCTCTCTTTCTCTGTCTCTTTTCCTTTCTCTTTCTCTTTCTCTTTCTCTATCTCACTTATTTCTTTTCCTTCGGCCTCATCCCTCACGCGTTCCTTCCCTCTCACGGACTGAAATTCCGCGCGAGATGTTTTATTCAGAGACACCGCGGGCTTCTGCCAGCTCAGAAACGAGCTGCCTTACTACGGTCGCTCAAATGCGGCGGCTCAAGTAGCCGCTACCGCAATTTGCATACAATCCACCTTGATTCAGCTTTCTACGTTGCAGCAGCTCTGTGAAACAAGGGAAGGTTTCGCCCATTTTCTCTCCCACTCGGTCTTCCCCTATATTTTTTTTTTTTTCTTTCCCTTTACAATGGACGCGAGACGTTAGATTCACTCGAAGAAATTCGCCAAATTGAAGGAACACAGTTCGAAGATTTCTCGAAGGAAAACTTCTTTTCTCGATTCGACTTTGCATCCTTTCTTATATCCAATGTTAGAATCCTTCGATGTATGTGTATGTGAAAGTGTGAGTGACAGAGAGAGAGGAGGAGAGAGAGAGAGAGAGAGGGAGAGAAAGAAAAGAGAGCAAATTATCCTATCGGAATAATTTTTTTCTATCGAATCGAGAAAGCTCCTCGAACTCTCTGAAATGGAAATGTCTTTAAAGTTTTCCCTTTGCAATTTCGAGAGTTTCTCACAGAGAACGTGAAAATCCTTCCTTTCGGGGTTTCTATTCCTTCCTTTATCGAATCGAAACGATTAGTTCACGGAAATTATATTACTTCGTGGAATTTATTCGACTTGGAAAATGAAGTGGAAGAAACGTTTTTATGGTTTCTGTTGAGGAAAGAGTGAAAAAGTAAAAAGTGTGAGGAAGAATGAAAAAGAGAGAATGCGAATTTAAGATCAAAGGAACGGGAGAGAAAATATTTTATTGTTTATCTCGCATTCTGAGAGCACAAGTCTCTCGCAATTTTTCTTGTTGTCGGCGAGACACTCAGATATGAAAAACGGATCTTCTTGGAGATTCCTCGGAAGTTTTATTTTGTAGTTTTCTTATTGTTGGCCTTCTTATTCCAAAAGAAAACTTCTCGTAATTCATAACTTTAGTTTGCTGTTGTATATACCGATTTAATATTTCGAATTAACAAAAATATCATAATATGTATATATATTATGATAAATTTGAAATAGTTTTATACATTTTAATAGAAATAATTTTCTTTATCGTTCGAATTAAAATAATCCTAAGAACGTGTCAACGTATCATTAAAATTTTCATATGTATCATAGTTAAGAAACAAATGTATTCTTAAACGAAATATAGCCGATCTAACGACGCGTCCTCGTAAAAATTGCCTAATGCGAAAGAAGGGCAACAGGAATTGGACGCAGAAGAAGACGGCGGCGTGCCATCTATGCATTATTCATTTCCGCTTTTGCCCTGAAGGGAGCTCGCTCCGGATTGGATTTTGATGAATTTAATCTCGAATTTGCTCAAGGCTGAGGCGAACGCAAAAGCGCTGAGTGGGATTAACGAGTTCCAACGCGTTTCGACGGTTCCCGTGTTCTTTAGCCACGAGCTATCCACCCTCAAATCCATGTGTATTTTTTCACATAATTTTCTGAGACTTCCAACTTCTTCTCCGTCGAAGTTAAGTAGTTTCGAAATTTATGTATTCTCGTTCAAAGATTATACTTTTCTCTTAAATAAGTTCGAACGTGAAAATCATTTCTTTTTTTTTTTTTTGTTTTGTTTTATACATACACATACATACATACATATATATATATATATATATATATATAGAGAGAGAGAGAGAGAGGAAGAGAGAGCTTCGAGTGTTTCTTATCTCGTTAATTAATCAGTATCTTCTCTAGTCGGACTTTCGAACGAGATTTCAACTTCTTCTTTCGATCTTCACCTCGCCAGGAATCCACGACAAAGATTAGAAAGCGTGGGTGTAAGGTTTACGATCAGCTTCGCGTGGCGTCCATTCGTTATCCAGCTTAAACCACAGCTATAACGGGCTGCTGGAGCTAACATCATCCCACAGCTTCTCCCCGAGTCTTCGATCTTCTCTCTCTCTCTCTCTTTCTCTCTCTTTCTCTCTCTTTCTCTCTCTCTCTCTCTTCTTCTCTCGCCGGTGTATCGACGGCAAAAAGGAGCACACGAGGAATTATTCGAAGAACGAAAAAAATTGAGCGTCCAGAGCGCGCGTGGGTAATTGGGACAGGTATAAATCTCATTCGGGGACAATAGTTTTTCTGGGTGTAGTGTATTTACAATGCATCTCGGTATCTGCAGCTGCCGCGTACGTCTCATTAATTAAGCCCCCTTCGTTCTCTCTCTCTGTCTCTCTCTCTCTCTCTCTGTCTTTCTCTTATTCTCTCCCTCTGGACACTCGTTGGCATCCTCTCCTTTTCCGCCGGCTCGTCCTTCGAGCCAAGCCAACGGACTCTCTCCGCCTACACCATTCACCGTCCAAAGACTTTCGTCTCTTTTGCTTTCTTCTTCTCGATACTATAACTACCTTCTTCTCGGATTTTAAATCTTCGATTATTTTAACTTTTACTTTTCCATCATTTTTCGAATACTTACGTGAAATTTATTTTTATTTTTCTATGATATCGTATCTCCCCCTCCCCTCCCCCACCCCCCAAAGAATTTCTTCGTTCGTTTCTTTAAATCGAAATTTCTCGCATAGTTCATTCTTATATTGTATATTTCTCTTGAATTATTTACAAAGAAATTCTTTACGGAATAACATTAATTTACTCTCCTTTCTCATTCCTCGTGAAAACATTTTAAACGTCTTCTCGTCGATCATCTTTCCTTAGCGCACAGAAATTTTAGTGACGCGGTAAGGACCCATGCCGTTCTTCATCTCTCTCGCTTTCTCTTCTTTCGTTCCCATAAAAGGGCGATAATTTCTTTGGCGTTTCTCAGTGGCGCACCGCTGTCAGCGCGTAATGATGGCCTTAAACACCGCAAGTGATAGCCCCGGAGACACGATAATACCATGCTATTACGTCCTCGGCGTACTTTACGCGACACGCGCTTTACGAATACGCTTTTAACTGTGATATTATTAGGTGGTAGCTTGTGCTACGACTTTGTCGGTATATAATCCTTCCATTTATCTTTGCAAATCTTTCGTTAAAGTAAACGTAGTATATATATATATATATATATATATATATATATATATAAAATGTACAATTTATTCATTAGTAGTTATATTCATTTTTATATTGTTAATTATAATTGTAAAAAATTCTTTTATTTCCCAATTAAAATTAATATTATTTTTCTTTCGAATCTCTTTAAAAACTTTTCGAACGAATTGAAAACTTTTGGCATCCTCTGTACAACCGGATGTTCCCGACTCATCCTATCTACGTATAAGTTCGAGTCGACACCTTTAATCCATACTTCGCGAGAGCAATATCATTGGCACTCTGATAAGCAATTAACGTCGGTCGAGCGTGCAACTAACGAGATACACGTTAATTGGTGAAATCGTATAAAAGACGCCCACGAAGAAATGTTCGCCGATTGTAGGAAGATTAATATTTACGAGCCCATGAGATTTCTTGTGAAATATAAGGCTCCTCTGCCCTCTATCCTCCCTTCTTCCCTCCCTCCCTCTCTCTCTCTCTCTTTCTCCCTTCTTCATCATCACAAAGAGATAATAGCTCCGAAAAAATACACGTTGAACATTCTTTTTTTCTATTCTTTATTTTATTTTCAACATATTATCTCTTTCTCTTTCTTACTCTTGGCAGCTGGTCGATACGCCGCCAAAGTGTTCTCCTTATTGATTTACGTTGATAGCTTCTTGGATCTTTAGAATGTTGTTCGGTGAGTGCCTCCGATACGTTGCTGACCACTTCGTACTCAGTGTAAACATTGCGTAAAATTACTTTCCAAGGGGCCTCCGACAACTTGCACGTTGAAGCAAATTACTCGTCCCATGAGATTTACAGGGATAGATCGTTCTCTGACGTTTTACATTCACCAAATTTCGTCTTCCCTTGTTCTATCTATATCTTTCTCTTTTTTGTATTTTTTTTTTGTTTCTTCCTCGTGCGATCAAGAAGAATTTTCAAAGTAGAAACTGTTTACTTAATTTTATAACAAATTTTCATGAATAAATTTCATTATTTTTGAATCGAATTTATGTGCCATTCTTATTGGAAAGAACAAGTAGTCTTTCTCGTTTTACAATTACACGTTCCTTAATTTGTATTCTGTCCTCGTTATCGGTTCTCTTCTTTCTCTCTCTCTCTCTCTCTCTCACTCTCTCTGTCTCTGTCTCTCTCTCTCTCTCTCTTTCTTTTCTTCTCTCAGAAGAAGAATCGATTTTTTTTTAAGCGGTATTTTCTACGAAATACCGTTGTCGATTCTCTCGAAGCAAAGTAAGTCCAGAGAGGGAAGTCTCTCTCAGTAGTAGCCAAAATGTTCTCCTCGTCTCGCCGGATTTTTCGAGTTCCAACTAATTACGCCTTGTAAACACGAGAACACGAGAGACGGATAAAAATTTATGTACCTACTTACCTTGGTTCGTTGTAACAGAGGAAGTTACGTACGATTGTATAGTTTACGTCTTACTCGTTTCTTCTTTCTTTTATTTTCAAGGTTTCAACGAGAGAAGAACGCTTTTAGTAAGATCTTATATTTCTGCTTTATATTTTTCCTTTGTTTTTTATTTTTTAAAAATTAAATAATATCTTTTTTCTTTTTCTTTTTTTCTTGTTTTCTTTTTTCTTTTTTTTATTGTTTAAATAATATCTTGAAATTTATATATTTTTCTCTAAATAAAATTAATTTCTTCGTAAATGTTTTTATCTCGTAAAAATATTGAGATATAAGAGAGGAGTCTTTTAAAATAAAATAATATCTATTATATAATTTGCTTTAATGTTTTTGTTACTCGTATCTTTATTTCATTTCAATGAATCAATATATCCTCTTATCCATTGTTGAATGGTAACATCTATAAAGTGAATAATAACATATAAACAAACGTAAGACACGCATTGTTATATTCCAACAACTGTTTTTCCATTTGTTTATATGCCGAGACTGCTTACAGAAGGTGACTTCTACTCGTCGTAACGAGCAGGGGGCAAGGTCGTGACTCATTGATTTATACATTCAGTCGTTCGAGCTCTTTCGTTCCGTTCATATCGTACTCGTAAAGGAAGCCGTGTCGTACGCTATTAAATTAATTTACGTGTACTTAAGTTACGTTAATATTATAAAATCGTTAACGATTATTATTATAATAAAAACATTTTCAATGGATTATATCATCGTTCCTGGGATATATTTTTATTCGATTCGACGTCATTAATATCATAAGTTATTATCAATTAATTGTATATTATTATCGACATTTTACAATGATATTTTATAATATTATTATACAATACTTGACGATATAATATTTCCGAAGAAAATATCGTTGAGACCGATCGAAGACCTTTACAGTTCATTTAAAAGGGATGTCAGAATTTGAAAAGCCATTCGGCGGTAGCTTCGTGCGTGGCGTACAAAGGGCTTAAATTACGTCACACAATAAATTGTCTGCTCTCTCTCTCTCTCTCTCTCTCTCTCTCTCTTTTTTCCCTTCCTCGAAGATATTGGTAGCAGCAATCTGTATGCATAGAGTAGCCACAGCCACGTTGAGTTACACGCCGGAGGTGCCGACTGCGTGTTCTCTCCCGCTGGAAGCATCAAAACCGCAAAATCTTTTTTTTTCATTCGAAAAAATCGAAACCTGTTCTTAAAAAGGTATACTAATATATTATCGATTTATCTAACGATTTCTAAATAATATATTCTTTTCTAATTCGATCAATGTTTTCATCAAAAGTGTTCTTATTGATTCGTTAAAAAATATTTAATGACTTCAATTTTAATACTCATCTCTGTCTCATCTATATGTAATCATTTTATTGATATTTACTTTATATAATATATCTATTAAAGAAACATTTATTCAATCTTTTTCAAAGCAATGACTAATATGTAATGACGGAAGAAATATTTCATTTTTTTTTTTATTAAATTCGTATTAGAAACAATTAATTAGGTTTATTCAAGTCAAGAAGAGAATAATATATGAAAGAACGCAGAAGATCAACCATTGTCCGAGAAGATATTCAACTGCTAAAGTGATAATTTGCAGAAGGCGAATTAAGACGTGGGATTATAAAGCACGTCGTGGCACTTTTCGTGTGTGTCTCCCATCGCGTGACTCATCGACCATTAAAGCTAACGTCGAAATCACGCGAGAGGTGCCGGGTTAATTTGTGAATCGTGTTATCCTTCAGGACCAGGACCAGACTCTAAAATTATTTCACGACTACCTATTCACACGCTACCTTCTACCAATCTTTCTCTCTCTCTCTCTCTCTCTCTCTCTCTCTCTCTTCCATTTTCATTCAAACTCTCGAATTTTTACTTTTAGAATGAAGACAAGCTGACGTTTGAGTTATTATAAAGAAACTGAGAGATAAAGTCGACGTGTAAATTCAATGTTTCATTGACGTTTCCTTTTAAAATTATATAAATATACGATGACATTAAATTTTTCAAACAAATATTACTCATAGAAATATAAATATGTTACAGAAATTTATTATAGCAATTTCGAACTCGAATTAATACATTAAATATACGAGATACACAGTCAATTTGGATTTTTTTTTTATTTCATACTCGTAATTAGGAAATATCATAAGTAATTATTTTTTAATAATTCACATTAAATTCGATCTACGATATGAAAACGAACTAATGTTATAATAAAACAATATCGTATTTTAATATATATATATATATATATATATATATATATATAAAACAATGTGTACAATCGATATATTTCATTTAAATTTAATGTTAAAGATCGTTCTTTCAATTGAAATTCATTTTCATGTCGAATAGCACGTGCCATGGAGAATGAAGTATTTCAATTATTTCTTTAGAATTACATCGAAATAATACTTACATTGATAATGCAATCGAAAAATTTATAAAAACATCCAATCAAGCTTATTATCTTTCCCTCTCTCTCTCTCTTTCTCTCTCTCTCTCTTTCTCTCTCTGTTAAACAGCATCTTATAGAAGGCAATTGACTTTGTTCTCTCCTTTTAGCATTTTAACAGGATCATTTAACAAAACTACGTTCTCGGAGTTAACACGTTAAGAAAAAGAAATAATAAATAAAATACAAGAAGAAAGCCGAAAACAAAATGAATATGGGATAGCGAGAATCGATCATTATTTCAACTGCGGCGTTCACGCGAACGAAGGAACGCGTGCGTGACGTGATATTCCGATTGGCTTATTCGCTTCAAAGTTTCGCCGCCTGGTTCAACCGATCGCGAACGTAATCCCATGACATCTGGCAAGCTCTCCGTAGGAGCTCCGAGCTCGTTTGTCTCGTTGAAATCGACGTAATTGGATAATCAGCGCGCAAGGCGAAGAACTTTCACGCTCGACGCTTCTTCCTCTTTCTCTCTCTCTCTCTCCTTCTCTTTATCTCTCTTCTTCACTCTCTCTCTCTCTCTCTCTCTCTCTCTTTCTCTTTTTTTCCCTCTCTCCCTCTTTCTCTCTTTCTCTTCTTATGTTTGACGTAGCGAAATCGTATCGCCTTTTTCGCATATCGAATCGACGTCCAAAGAAAGCCTGTCCTTTCGACGACCATGATCGACCAAGAATTCTCACCACCTTTTCTCTTACCTCGCCCTTTTACCAAGCAAGCAAATTAACGAGATACTTTTTATCATCGTTTCTTACCGTCACTTTCGTAATTTCTCGAGCAAACGACAGGAACGTGAGAATCCTAATTTGGACATAACCTTATCGGTCCTCTCTAATCGTTCCACTTACAACCGGTATAATTTGCTCGATTTTTATATACAATTATTCGCACTGAACCTCATACGAATTTCTTTTCCTCTCTTTTTTCTTTTTTTTTCTTTTTTCTTCTTTCTTTTTATTTTTTTTTTTTTTCTTTTTTTGTTTCATTCCGTACGGGAATATTAAAATTTCATAATGATAACAAGTTATTCCTTTAAATAGGTCATTCCTTATCTAAAGTCGTTAATTATAATTATTATACATTGAGACGTTAAAACATTTGGGATGTAATTTGTTCGGCTTGCGATTAAAGTGTGAGGACGACAGTATGTAATTAATAAAGAGCACATCATTTAAGTATATATGTATATACATACATACATACATACATACTACATATATACATACATATATATGTATATACATATATATATATAAATATATATATATATATATATACATATATATATATATTTAATCGTCGTATTCGTGAGATCAATTAACAAACTTGATACGCGGTTCATTAACCGATTTCAACTCGTACCTAAAACGATCCCATATAACAGCAATACAAGGAAATTCATTAGTCGGTCGGTACGGTTCGGTTATACGGACTTCTTCTTTCGTGTGCTCGTTTGAAAAGCGACAAGATAAAAAGAGAAATTTTATTCGTATGATTATAACAGAATTGCGTCGCGTGGCTTCATTCGAATGAGTCCGATGGTAGAGGTAACGGAAGAAGAAGATCGAGCTCGTCGTCGTACAATTTACGCATCATTATGCCAGGCATACGTTGCTAACAAGGGAAAAAAGAAAAAAAGCAAAGAAAGAGAGAGAGAGAAAGAGAGAGAAAAGAGAACAGTGCATATATATATATATATATAATATATATATACATCTATACATGCACACACAGAGAAGGATCTTCACTGTTGAATATTATAAACGCATTCGGTTTTTTTAAAGCCGGTACCAAAATCGAGGAAGGTAGTCCGCGTTAAAATCCACGTGCGATGAATTCGTCGGATTATGGTCGTCCTTAGAAAGGGATTTTGTGAAAAAAAGGGTGGGCCCTTTGGGAAGAGCAAGAACGAGTTCATGCTGTGATATTTCGAACGTACGAGGGCTATCCTTCGAAAATTACGAAGTAATTTCCATGGGATTCTTCTTTCGATGAACGTTTACGGTCGCGAGTTGGAATTTTTTGGTGAATTGCGAAGGAAAGAGAGAAAAAGAAAGATGAGGGAGAGAGAGAGAGAGAGAGAGAGAGAGAGAGAGAGAGAGAGAGAGTAGGGGAAGATCGAAATCTAGTTTCGATTACGATGCAATCATATTCCAGAGTCGATGTCTTTACGATTCGTTTACAGCTGCTTCTCCACAGTATTTGATATTTTTTATTATTTTTCTTCAGTATACATATAAATATGATTTTTAATTACCGTCTCAAAGTTTATGTTCTCTCATAAAGTTTTCGGCGATATGATTTCGTTCCATGCCAAAAGTTTTATTTATCGTCCTTTCATTTTTTTTCCCATTTTTTTTTATTTTTTTTTTTTTTTGTCCATCATATCACATTTTTCATCTTTTAGGATCATATTGGCGAAGATTTTTTTTATAGAGTTTCATTATCTCGATAGTATAAATATAATATTTGGAAAAGAAATTTTTTTTTCGATTTCGAATCGAGATATTCATTATTCTGATAGAATGTAAAATTTACTATATTACTTTTCCTTTTTTTTTCTTTTTTTTTTATACTAATAAGTCGAATACGTTTTCGTTATATTAAAAATCCATTTGATGAAAAATAAGTATATTAGCTGAAACTAAAGGAACGCTTTTTATCTCTAGCATAAGTGATTCGTTACTCTGTACTTTCTCGTAGTCGTTTAAATTAGCTCGCGAGCACAATGGAAGAGTCGACGGGGGGAGGGGGAGGGTTTGTTCAAAGTGAGAAAAAGAGGAAGGAAATGAAACGAAAAAAAAGAAAAAGAAAAAAAAAAGAAAAAAAAAGAAGGAGATGGTTTTTTTTTCTTTTTTTTTTTCGTAAAAAGAGAAAAAGAGAGGATAGAGAAAAATATCGTGGAGAGAGAGAGAGCCATTGCGTTTCATGCGAAACGAAATCGTCAGACGGCTCGAACTTTTCACAAATTTAAACTCACGACTCGGTTCTGTGAACATGGACGAGAAAACGAGTGGGCAGCAATGATCCAGCACAGCAGCAGTAGCAGCAGCAGCAACAGCAGCAGCGGCAGCAGCAACAGCAGCAACAGCAGCAGCAGCAGCAGCAGCAGCAGCAGCAGCAGTAGCAACATCCAGAAAGAGAAAGAGAAAGAGAGAGAGAGAGAAAGAGAGAGCCAACCAACGGGTTGATGCATCTCGAAAAGATTCCTTGTTAGCTAGTTCGCTTGTTGCTGGCTTTTATACTATAGCTTTCTGCTCGTGTACGCGATTTTATGAACCGTAGAACATACCATAGAACGTTTTGATATAAGGTGGGAGTATCGAGGTACGATAAAGTGTAATCATTTTATATTTTTCTATTTTCAAAGGAGATAAAATAATCTTTTTTTTTTCAACGGTATCCTTTGATCAGTTTTTTTTCTCTTCTTCTTCTTTTTTTTTTTTTTTTTTTTTTTTTTTTTTTTGTAACAGATCAGATACGTATTCAATTATAATACGTTATAATTTTTATAGATCTTCTCTAAATGTTTTAACTCGTTAGTATTGATTTTCATTAATCTTCTTTCTATAATATAAATTGTCGACAGATCAATCTTATTAAGTGTAAAATGATCTTTCATCGATTATTAATAAATATATATATATATATATATATATATATATATAGATATATGTGTTACTTGTATATATTTGTATTAATTGAATAGAATGTCTTAATTAAGAGTTCGGTAATAGTTATCTAAAATGTCAACGTTAATTAGAATTTTTCTTTAAGATCAATAGATATATGAAATGAGATTATTTCATGGGAGATCACGAAACGTTAAACGAAACGAAGTCTCCTTGTTATTTAATCGATCGAGTCGAACGCATTTGGCTTTCCCCCATGATTAGTATAGTATGTATGTTGTACGTCCAAGGAGATTTCTCGTTTTCTAATGCCGTCTCTGCGGGTACCAGGCGATAAATTAATGCCGATACGGTCTACGATAAAGTGGGAGAACTCGATCGAGAACCTAAGCGAAGTCTTGAAGCGAAGCTGAGAATGAATTGCAGGCGCGTGTTCCTTCGCGGAAAACGAAGAAGGATGGGGCGCAGGTGTAAATGCCAATAGGCCTAACTAGCTGGACGAACGTAAATACCGTCGGTAGCTGAGTTCGAGTATCGTAATAACTCGAAATTATATTTTCCATATGGATTTATTACCTAGCATGTATTTATCTTTCTTTCATTAATCGTCTAGTAACTTATGTACTGTTATGACTTTTTAGAATTCAAGCTAACTGGATTAGAATTCAATGATTTATCGAACGTTCAATAAATTTATTTAAATACTTTTAAGCCTTTATTTCTCTCAATTTTTTGTCATGCTTATAATAAAATTTTACAATAGATATTATTTCTGTTTTCCATTTGCGAATTTAATCCAATCGTAATTTAAACAAAAGAGATATCAAAAAAAAAAAAAACAAAACTCTTGAAAAACGATTGGAATTTTTTTTCACGTTGAAGGATGAGGAGAAAGAAGAAGAAGAAGAAGAGAAGAAGAAAAGAAGGAAATAGGAAGAAGAAAGAAGAAGGCAGGCCCTTCTCGTTCGTTCTCGGCGAAGCATGACGGCCGTGGCAGGACCACCAAGGCTTAACTCTTCTTTCAACCTCAGCGAGTCTTCAAAATCGATTAGTTAGCGTCGAACGGGACGATTTTCACGGACCTCGTGCGCCCTCAGCGTGGGAGAATTAATCCGATCCTATTGTTAAGAGAAATTTTATTCGTTCACATTCGTTCGACGTACCCCCGTGATTCCTTTTCAGTTCTAATAAAAAAGTCATTCGTTATTAAGTAAACCAATTGTCACGGCTCACACTTGTGCTACATCCATGATAATCACGATTACTACTAGTTCTTTCATTTTATTCGATAGATTCGAACACATCGTGATTTTCTTTTTTCTTTTTCTTTTTTTAATAGTCATTAAAAAAAAAAAAAAAAAAAAAAAAAAAACAAAAGAACAAAAAATTCTTTTGCTTTTAATCTAAGAACAAAACAAATCGTGACAAATATTTATGATAAACGTTTCGTGAAAATTCGATCGTCATAATGTTAATCTTAAATTTCATAAGTGTATAGTAAATTTGACATGGGTCAAATATTTAATATAGTATATGTAATTCTGACAATATTTGAGAAGCTAAAGAAATTCTTTCTGAGTATATTCGAAATGTATAATTCTAAATTCTGTTTAGTAACGAGGATATATAAGAAAAAAATCTTTTCTTAACCATCACGAATGTTCCCTCTCGTAGAACAGAAAAGGGCGTTTGGTGAAAAAAAAGTGGGCCGCTGTGAAATCTGAAATTATGCAGATTGCAGCCTCGTAACCGTGAATTTTGATGGCTCTGTGCTCTAGATTAATATTAATTTAATTCTCGACTTGCGGCTATAAGGGAGGTCGTAACCATCCGACTTCTTTCAAAAAGGGATTCATCTATTTTTTTTTTTTTTTTTTTTTTTTCATTTCGCGAAAAGACTAATGATTAAGTGAGCGTACGTCGGCCAGTTGTTCAGCAACGATGGAAGAACCACCTTTGTGAATTCTTAAATTTTGACTTCGCGTCTATTCAACATTAAACTTTCTTTATTCCTTTTTTAAAGAAAAAAAAAAAAAAAAAAAAAAAGAAAAGAAAAAGAAAAGAAAAAAATAAGAAAGAAAAATAAAGTTAAATTTCAAAGAATTTATAGAGATCCGATTCGTTGAGTTGAATTCGAAGCTGAACGATTTTCCATGGTGTTTCTCACGGCGAATCGTAGGGGCAACGGAGGCCGTTGAGATCGATTAATCGAAGTCCGTGGTGGTACGCGCGAGTCTGGACGGTGTGGGAACGAGGAAGTGAAACTTGTAGATCACGAGCTCATGACTAACAGCGTCGGCATTAAGATCCGATTCGTGGTGTTGGATACCTTGGGCCATAAGTGAGCCGTCTATCGTAGTTAACTAGACATCTACTATTTTGTAATGAATACTTATGCAGTATCATTGCATTCATTAAGCTTTCTCAACGAAAATTTACATTTATTATAGTCTCGATTTTTTGAATTAATATATTATTTTAAATAATGATTAAATTAATACATTAGTTCGAATTATTTATTCAATTTTTGTCATTAATTTAATCGTCACGTTTATTATTGATAAATATAAATGTGAAAGTAGTAAAATTTCGATGTGAATGATCTAAGCTCCTATAAGCAGTCCACCCGACTATCGAGCCTGCATTTCGTTGTTCGAAACCTAACTTGAGAATAATCTATACGAGATATTTGGTATTATCAAAATTATTAGAAATAATATTGATTTTCCCATAAAGATTTATAATTATCGCAGCAGTATCTATGTTAAATATTAAAAAAAAAAAATTATAACATTATCAACAAGAAATAATAATTAATAGAAAAATTTCAAAATGATATGTACATAAATAAAAAGAGAATTCCTTTCGAAACGGAACATTTTCTTTATCGGCTCGGGTTGGTTTGCAAACTATCTAAAGATAAAAAAAAATGGTGATTGCAAAAGAGGAATGCGAACGAGCTGCGGTGTAAACGGAATCTCATTAGCCATTGCGAGGTAAATCTCGTTTGTTGGTGGTGGTACAGAGTAGAGGGGATGGGTAGAGGGGCGTAAATGCGTAAAAGCGCTGAGTACACTCGGACACGCGAGATGCGTGAGCCGTGACAGTGCAGGTTCGTAGCGTGACCCCAACGGACGCACCTGCCTGACCTCGACTTGCCTTCCAACCACGTCCAGTGACTTGACTGTGGTAGAGAGGGAAGAGAGGATTGAGAGGAAGAGGAAGGAGAGAGAGAGAGAGAGAGAGAGAGAGAGAGAGAGAAAGAGATCTGTACATACGCTCGATGCAAGCACCTCCTGCAATTTTCAGCTACCCACGCGAGTCTTTTCTCTCTCTTTCTCATTTTCTCTCTATCTCTCTATCTCTTTCTCTCTCTCTCTCTCTCTCTCTCTCTCTCTCTCTCTCGCACTCTCTCTCTCTCTCTCTCTCTCTCTCTTTCTCTCACTCTCTACGCAATGCTTATGCAATTCCAAGAAGTATCCCTGAGGGCTCGTGACCTAGACGTTCTTCATCTTCTCAGAGAAAGGGCACGATTTCATCTCCGATATATTTTTCTTCATCTCTTTTCTTTATTAAATTTAATTTCTTCTTTCGTAATCCTCTCAAATATTGATACTCAAGAAAATTTGGAATCTTGGAAAATTTATTTTTCAAATATAATTAACTCCTTTAATTCTGATCATTCTAAGAATATTATTAACACGTTTGTATCGGTTGACTCGAAAGAAATTATATGAATTTTAACGTGATCTGAAAATATGTCACAGGATTATTATAAAATTGTTATCTATTAGTAAAAATTGGTTTAATGTGCCAAAGAAAATTCAATAATGTTCGTGTAATAACTGTGTTATTACCGTAGAAATGAAAATTTGAGGATTAATTGACTAAAAGCATTGATTACAAAAATTTAATCAAAATTAAATACCTACAACGTTATAATGGCTTTTAATGGAACTTGAAAATGATTCGCATCGCGTCTACATACTATGATATAATTGATTTATGAAAATAATTTTGGTTTTACATTGAAATTGAAAAAAATATTTGTATTAATTGTTTTATTTATCTTTTCCTTTTTTTCTTTTTTTCAAATTAATCACTGATTCCATTTCTCTGATTCTTCACTCTTTTCAACTATTATTTGTATATATATGTATATATATATATATATATATATATATATATATATATATGTGTGCATGTACATACATAAAATATTGTCATTGTAATATTGTTACTTGTATAAAGAATTTTAAAGAATATTGTTAGCAATTATTAATAACAAAACGATTATTCGTTTGAAAGAAATTAATTGCACTTTTGAGTATTATTAAATGAAACGTATATTCGTCTAACAAGGATACCAAAAAAAAATAGGAAGAGACAGAGAGAAAGAGAGAGAGAGAGAGAGAGAGGGGGAGAGAGAGATAAAGAAGAAAGATTTAGTTGTACTCGAATTACAACGAGCGGCATATTTTTAATGTTTCCACATTTTTTCATCTTTGTAACGCAACACCGTCACACGACTCCGACATACGTTTCTTTCTTATTTTTCGTAGATTATAAAATTACATCTTGAAGAATTCAACCCTTTCATTTTATCGATAATTCTCTCACAAGATTGATTCAAAATTTTACAAGAAATTTCTTAGACGATTCGAATAGAATATAGAAAATTTATCGTCATAGACGATAATGCCTGATGTTATCCCTGTATAATTAATTAACATCGAAATTAACGTTCCTCTTTTATGAGGTTCGAACTATGAATTTCATTTCATATAATATTATAACGATCGGTTTGCGAAGTCGATTAATCTGAAATTCAAGGCCTTCAATCTCGACTAATAGAAAAATTTTAATTAACGACGTATCATGTTCACGATAATCTTGGATGTTGAAGAGAAAAGCGAGTCTTTAATTCGGCACGCAACCTAAGGTACCAAAGTGGTAATTCTTCGCACTTCAACAGGGAGCTCCTGCGTGAAAGGATAAAATGAAAAAAAAAAAACAAAAAAAATAGCAAAAAAAAAAACGAAAAGAGGAAAAAAAAAGAAAAAAACAAAAAGAGAAAAGAAAAAAGAAAACAAAAAAGAAAGAAAGAAAAAAGGAAAAGAAAAAGAAAACAAGAACGAAAAGAAAGAAAAAAAAAAAACAAAAGAAAACACAAAAAGAAAGACGTGAATTGATACGCCGCTGAAGGCAAGGAACGTAAAATTGATTTAAGTTCGGCAACGTTAAAAAGTGAAGAAAGGGTGCGTTCGATCGAACCAGACGCAACCCAGACGCTTTATGATGATTGGAATTTTACGGGACACAGTGTATATATCGTCGTCACACCCTCGTCTGGTACAAGCTAAGAATCCTTTTGCGAACATCAAGCGTGCGAAGATTATTAAGGTTTCTTGGTAATTATCCGGCAGATTGTCTCTCGGATTAGAAAATCTTAATTAAAATTTTACAGCCACTAATTTTTGCTGGATGCCGCGTGACGGGGATATTGACGACTTCGTTAAGAGTATTCATTAAAAACGTTCTTATTACGTATTCTAATTCTATTAATTAATCAAGATCGAATTATTGATGATCGTTTTTAAAAATCTACAAATAACTCAATTTTGTAATTATTATTGAGAATATCTTTATTATATATGACAATAATAATCGTTATATTTATTGTTAATACAATAACATATTGTTCTTTGATATAGTAGATTTTAAAGATCTTAGATATTTTACGCCTATGACATGCAACCGGACGAGCACGGATGTATCATACATTTCTTAAGATATATTCAAAGAATGTTAAATGAATTATTAGAGATTCGATCGATTATTTTTTTTCTTTTTTTTTTTTTTTTTTAGTTTAACTAACTTGTTCGCGTTAATTATTAAAGTACCTGTTATTATAATTAAATGGATTATTCTAAATGATAAGAAAATTTTTGGAATATATCGAAGTGTTGCTGTATAAATTTATATATCATGGTGAAACTCGATAAAGAAAGCATCGATTACCATATCATTGAATTCAAGGGAATAAACTAGGACGCATCAAGTAGAGGAAGAAAGGAGAGAATCGAACGGGCAACCTTAATTCTGCAGGTAAAAGAAATTCTCTCACGAAAAAATCGATGTAACGAAGATCGTGCATCGATCGGTTTGGATCTCTCGGCTCGGCGTACTTTTGATTTTCGAGCGTTTCACCTGGTGCTCGGTTGACCCATTGACTCCCCACGTCAAGTACGTCCGGAGAAGGAAGCGAGCGAGATGGAAAGAGATGGAGAGAGGGAGGGAGGGAGAAAGAGAGAGAGAGAGAGAGAGAGAGAGGGAAAGAAAGAAAGAAAGAGAAGGGTTGGAGAGAAGGCTATGAAGCAGCCGAGGAACAGGAAAATAAGAAGAGGGCATGATTTATAATGGTGTAATGGGAGCGTCGAGATGATACGGCTGTTATTGTTGCTCCGGGGCGTTATTGCAGCGGGTCTGACCTCGAACTGCATCTCGACGTGAACGAGACTAGATGATCTCTCTTCATAAGATCGAACCATGATCCACGTCGTCGAGTAGATCCTCGATCTTCCTCGAGAGAACCAAGGACATTTTCCTGTTTTATTACTTTTTCCCTTCTTCGAATAACAAAATAATATATGTATGATAATTATGATGGTTTATCATTATGTTTATTATTATAATGAGTTTAGGAGTTTTAATTTAACATTTTCTTTTTTGTCCTCTCAATATTTATACTTAAATACCTTAAAGAGTTTAATTTCGTAGAAGGTCGTTTTTTATTCGATGGTACTTTTACTTGAAAACATGAGGAAGCATCAGACGTATTACAGGGATGTTGGAAGCAACGGTGTATCGCAATTCCGAGGTCGAAAATTAATTTTAAAGTACCGGATACTACCACGCCGTAGGCTTTTACTATTTCTCTTCCGTAAACGCGTTCGCGACGAAGGTTATTACCGTAATGACGTGGCCCACGTACAATTAAGTACATTTATTATTGGGTAAGTAGCGTTCGCTTTAAAGAGCACGCTTTAACATCCACGTAAGCGCAATTTCTCCGAGTAAATCGCAAAGAGAGAGAGAGAGAGAGAGAGAGAGAGAGAGAGGGTAGTAGGGAGAGAGAGGGTCCTCATCGAACCTTCGGAAATTATTTTGCAGTCGATTCTCGTCTACCGAACGAGTACTGTAATTTATCGAATAATTTATAGAAGGAGGAGGATGAGGAAAGGGCCTTCCGTGGTTTTCAAATATTTCTCGCTGGTATTTACGCATTTAATAAATTAGCCTTACGCTGTAATCAAGTCGATCATTTCCAGTGGACTGAAATTATCCGATGATCCACGCGATCAATACATTGCGGCGTTGTGCCGGTTAGGACGCGTACAGTTTTTCGAATTAGTTTGTAGCTCGAGTTGGGCCAACTTTTTTTTAACGGTTCTAACGTGCCAGTGGTTCCTGGACAATGTGAAATTCGATTTTATTTCGAACGAGTAAACGTGAGTAGCTTTCGAGAAAATCGAAACGCGATGTTACATGTTATCGTTTAGATTTCAAGAAAATCGTACGCTTTCCAATCTGATCGTAATGATTGTTTTCCTAAATGAACGAGTTTTGATCCTATCTTAACTATACTTTATCAATCTCATTGTTCGAAACCTTCGAAATATGAGGTAGAATATCAATGTTATTATTTATTTTCCATTAATGTAAATCGTTCTCTTAGGCAAGTCGCCCTCTAACGTCTGTATTTAGACTAGAAATTACGATTCCATTATTCACGATCTCGGCAGCTGGGTGCTCCTTCGAATGTGAAAACTTTTCAGGTAATAACCCGCGGCACTTGAAACGTCGAGAGACTCATAGAGGACCATAAGTTTGCAATTTTCATTTTTCCTTTACTTTAGTGATCGTCGGTATATTTCTTTTGGAAAGAGGAGACGAGTCTCACGAATCATCGTTTTTCTATGCCGCATCCCCTTTCCGCTATATTGAGCAATGTTCCGCATCGAGGACATTGTCCATTCGACTATTTCATAAATAACTATTATTACAACGTTTTTAGAAGAGACGACGAACCCTTGGCTTTCCTTCTTTTTTTCATGTTTTACATTGGGAGAACGAGCCATCATATTTTTCGAGGACGTTGTTGGATTACGCATTTTTCTTAGAACACGTTTTGGCCTCTTGTCAAATGTCATTCTACGCTCGGTCGATTCTACAATCGACGTGAAAGAAAAATTTACTTTGATTGTATAAGAAAGTATGAAACAGACAGACAGACAGATAGAGAGAGAGAGAGAGAGAAAAGTGGTTCGTAAAAATAGACGAGCATGAACTTTACGGATTCCACTCTAGTATTTTGATATTAGTTACGAACAGTTGATATTGTATTCCAACTTTAGCATTCTAATGGAATGCGAACAATGCGGCTGAAGGAAACCGTAGTAGGTATATCAGCTTTTTCGTTTCGGATGAAATTCACGTTCCGAGAATAAGGGAATCATACAAATGCGATTAACCGTCGTAAATTTATTACTTGCTAGGTACGAGGAAGTTAACGTTGCCGGAATTGTTTTCGCAGAAATATTCATACCGATAGGAGAGTTAGTACCAACCTCGACGTTAAAATAAAAAAGAGTGGAAGAAAGGAAGAAAATGAAAAGAGGAGAATGAAAAAACGGGAAACCGTTTAAACACAGAGAAAGGTACAAAACCGTAGGAATTTTTTGCCTAACGTCCATTATATCCATAGATAGTTCGATCGATCACAGTGTTAAAATTCCGACCTTTTCCATCGCCTTTTATCTATCTGAATTATTATACAAACTTGAAGAAAGATATCTACTCGGCGAATGAAATTCTTTGGATTTCATACTGACTGGGAAATATCTTGAATAATCCTATCGTCATATTCTCAGATAACTCGACTTGTTTGTAGACTAGAATATTACAGTCTTCAATATTATAGTCGATCATTCTAGCTGACAAGACATTCTAATAACTATGATTGATAAGTTGCCATATCACTGTCCTACGAGGTATCAAGATTGAGTCATTTTCATGCTTTTTCAAGATATTCATCCAAAGTATATTCAGTCTTGTCTTGAACATCCTGGAATGCCGTATCAATCCCAGGGACCGATCATTTTCGAGCTTGCGAGAAAATTACACATTCCACCCTGGCCGTCGGGTGAGCACGCACGAGCTCCCCCTCCCTCACCCCTCTTTCTCTCTCTCTCTCTCTCTCTTTTTTATTTCAGTACTCCACCTTCCTTTCTCTCTCTCTCTCTCTCTCTCTCTCTCTCTCACTCGGTCGGTCGGTCGGTCGGTACGGTAGGCTACGTGATTACCAGCAGCCTCCGTGGCAGTGGACCCACAAGGGCCCAAAGGTCGAAGGTCGGCCCGCCTCGGCTTACCGGGTAGACTGCGCGAGTAATTGCAGCAAACTGCAATCCCAGGAAACCGCATCCTGCCCTGACTACACGAAAAATCGAACGTGCCACGTGAATGGGCACGGTATATGTTACTAGAGTTCTTTACTAACTCTCGCAGATTACTACGAGGGTTCAAATAGATTTAAAAAAAAAAAAAAAAAAAGAAAGAAAAGAAGAAAAAAGATCGAACGATTCGTTTTAATCTCTCACGATCGTTGTGGACCAAAAAGAAAAAAGAAGAAAAAACAAAGAAAAAAAAAAGGAAATTGTTCATCGATGAATCAGGAATTTTAGAAGAAAATTGAAATAATTGTTTCTTTTGTGAGAACAGATTGATGTATTGATGTCCAATATTCGAGGCACGTCATATCCAAGTATAATCATACACTTCTAAGGGATATCAAAAAAGTGTAAGAAACCTTATCTAATTGGAATCGATGGGAGATGATCATAAGGAAATGCTATATCATTTATGATATCCTGTTATGTAGAAGTCGCGGCAAATCGCGGCAATAGGGTATGAACGTTAAGTAACGAGCTCCCGATGAAGAGTAATGTAGTAAGGCGTATTGTAATCATGTAATTCGCGCGAGGCGAATCGCTTGTGGGTAAGGCTCGTGTTGGCATCCATCTTTCTCACTCCTTCCTTCGTATTTCACTCTCTTTTTCCAGTTTTACCATCGAGCTAATCGAGCTCTCTTCTCTCCGATATCTCCCTTTTCTTCGTGGCCTCGATATCCGGTAAGGCGTATACATATACTCTTCTGACGTCGGTAATAATAATTATCGATCGTTTCCGTGCGATCAACTCGACCGACGAGGTCTCCCCTCGTCGAGGTCAAAAGTTAACGCAAAACCAACCTCTCGGTTCTCTCGAGAAAGACCGGAGAGAAAGAGAGAGAGAGAGAGGGAGAGAGAGAGAGAGAGAGAGAGAGAGGAGGGAGAGAGGAGAGGGAGAGAGGATAGAGAGAGAGGATTAGCAGCATGCTTTTAACAAAATTATAATATTCATGTTTCGTATACATATTTAAATGATCTTTAATTATTTTAAATATAACTATTAGGGTGTCTTGATAATATCGATAAAAGTAATCGATTATATAAAAATTATTTATATATCGTTACTCGTTCATTACATGTCTCGTGCAAAGGAAGAAGAAAAAAAAGAGAAGGAAAGAAAAAAATATTGTGAAACTTTCGAGGTGTGGAAAAGAGCTTTATAAAGAGAGAGAATAATATTTGTAAAATCAAGATTTCGTTCGTGACGCCTCGAAGGCATCACGCGAACATTCGAACCATCACCTGCTGTAATTTACGTAAGTGAAACCTTAAAAAGGAATTATTAATAACAAGTTCATATATGAGCACTGAATTGTTATTGTAAGTACTTATCCCTTTGAATGGGATCACGTTATTGCTAAAAATCATTAAGAAAGTTATTTTTCCTTTTCACTGATTATAAATTTTATCATTATTCAAATGACTATAGGAATTTTTATAATTCTTTTTTTTCTACCTAACTCGAGAAACTCCCGTAAATATTCCCCATGGAATCATAGAAAATATATAAGAAATAGATAATAATACTTTTTTGGAAAATCCTCAGAACGTTGATTCGTTCCGCGAGTCTGTTAAAGTTACGGAAAGTTTTGATGTTGAACTCGTGTCACCGTGAATAGAAACATTTTGTAAAGTTTGCCTCAAATCTATTGTCGAATAGTCGAATCGATAGATTTTTGCTAGAAATGCGTGACGACATCGGCATAATGCATTGCTAACGATTCCGACGTTCTTTCGTTCATTCGTTCGTTCATTCGTTCGTTCATTCGTTCGTTCATTCGTTCGTTCCTTCGTTCGTTCTTTCGTTCTTTCGTTCGTCGTATCTCGCAGTAACTTGAAAATAAATGACGTAGTTCGTGGCACCCTGCAGAGTGACGTACAGATAGAGGGATGAGTTTTAGGGGGCAGGCCGGACGCTATATTTAACGTGTTGCACGTGTCAGCCGACAAGTCTGGCTTATTATACACGATTAGCGTTTTAGAGAAAGAACAAAAAAAAAAAAAAAATAAAATAAAATAGAAAAAGAGATGAACGATGAGTTATTCAAATTAAACAAAATATTAATCTTGTCACACGTACTTTTTTAAAATATTAGTTTTAATCGTTCGCATCATTTCCTTTCCTTTCTCCTTTTTTTTTTTCCTTTTCATTTTTTTTTTCTTTCTTTCTTTTCTCTTTCTTTCCTTCCTTTCTCCCTCCCCCCTATCCCAATAATTTCACAAGACATTTCAATCGATCATATTCATATTCGAATAAACTTAGGCAAACAATATTAATGTACAACTCGGAATATACATTTAAACTCGATAGAAATCTTGTCATGTTAGTCTTCGTAATATTTCAGAAATTCAATCAGAATAAGCTTTGAAATTTTTCTATACCGCGCGATAGATACTTCAATCGAACAACGATTGCTTTGATATTCAGAGATAGCTAATCTTAGAAATAGATAGATACTTAAATTGAAATAGTTTTCTTTGGTATCTCTGAATTTCTGAAGTACTTTGATGGAAACTTTGGTTTCCCTTGAGAGACTGCGGAAGTCTGCGTAACAAGATCTTATTCGAGAAAGAAGAGAGAAAAGTTTGGCGAACGTAGAAGGAATAAAGGTAGGGAGGTTGATACGTAGGTAGGTAGGTAGGTAGATAGGTTGGTAGGTAGGTTGGTAGGTAGGTAGATGGTGGACAACGGCGACGGAGGCCGGTCTAAATCGCGATTGATATGCAAATCGTTGGCATCATTAGCACCATGGTTGGCACGAACGAGTGAGCGGCAAGGAGTAAAAGAAAGAAGGAAAGGAGATACGAAGTAGAAGGTGTGACCGTTCGTTGGAGCGGAGGATTCAAAGGGTGGCCTCCCGCGTATTCATCGTGCCACCGAATAAAGAAAGAAAGTGTAGTGTGAAGGAGGTAGCTCTCTTTCTTTCTCTTTCTTTCATTCTCTCATTCTCTCTTTCTTTCTTTCTTTGGCGGTGGTCATCGGTCGTTAAAGTGAAAAATTACACTTTCATACGATTGTCGTCATCCTTCCATCCGTCGAGACTCAGTGCCGACATCGAAACTGTTGCATCTGCAGGAGAACGATGATGATAATGATGATGATGATGGTCAGCTGTAGGGTCAAACCAATTAGATTCTCTCGTGAGAAAGCGTAGGGGAAGGGGGTGGAGACTATTACTACTACTACTACTACTACTACTACTACTATTACTACTACTACTACTATTACTACTACTGCTGTAGCTGCTTCTGTTACTTTGCTGCTACCGAGTACAATGCCTCTAGAATATAAATAGCCTCTGACGAGAAATTCCTAGAGATTAATAATCGGCCTAACTGGTCAGCTTGTCGCTGACTAGTAAACGGTTTTGTCATTTTCACACGATCTCTGGGTTTTCCTCGATGTAAATCACTTATTTGTTTTTTGTTTCTTTTTTTTTTTTTTTGTTTTTTTTTGTTTTTCTCTTAACGTCTGTTCTAAGTATGAACCAGTTTCTATATATAGTTACCTGTAATATATTCGATTGGCTCATAAATAAATTGCATTTTATTTCTGTAATACATTCCTTACTAATGACGATACCTATATTTATGAATCAACAATAGAATGTAGAACAAATTATTCGTAATAAGACACTATTTTTAATGGCTAGAAATTCTATGAAAAGCCAATACTTTAAAGTATGTACTTAAAAGGTTCCTATTACATAGTGAAAGGTAATCGATCTTAGTTATCCATTCTTTGACACAAAAAAAGAAAAAAAGAAAGAAAGGAAGAAAAAGAAAAAAAAAAAACGAAAAAGAAGAAAAAAAGAAGAAAATAGAAAACAGGTAGAATCCTTTTTACGATAGAATCGATATATAGGAAAAGGAATAGAAGCAAGGGAAGATTCGATGTTTGGATCGTAGAATATTATGAGAATCCTTGGCTCGTCTTCGATCTACAGATTCTTTAGTAATTATCGCGTTAGTTGCGCTCGAGCAAACGAAGCACAGCTTCATTCTGGATCCGGGCTACGGCAGGGACACGCAGCGGGAATAATGAACGTACTTCTGGTATTTAGCGTGAGGAATGGCTCATGTCAGGGTGATAAATAAACTTGGTTTCTCGCTGTATTTTATTGCGAACTAGCCCGCTCGCGCGCGCGAGTATATAGAGAAAGAGAGGGGTTGGGGATTATTGCGGAGGCGAAAACACAGATGGTTTGCTACACGAGAAAATATTCGGACTTCCGAGCGAGAATATCCTCTTGGGAATAATTAGAGTCATTCGTTTTGTCACCAGAGAACTGTAGACAGAGAGGAAGTAAGAGAGAGAGAGAGAGGAAAAGATAAAAAAAAAGAAATAGAGCAAAGCTTCATTTATTTCTCTCTAGTACGTTAATTGCGCACGTACACCTAGAGAAAAGTTCATTTTACCTATTTACAGTGTAATATCTACATAATTGTGAAAAAGTTATGTTAAATGTGTAGGTATAAAACATCTTCGTTTTAAAATATAAATTGTTAAGCGTAAGCACGTTTAATCCATTTATATGATTGCGATAAGCATAATTTTGAAAATTCTATTAAATATAATAGTTACGTAATAATCGTAAATCATCATGATTGTTGGTGAAATTCGAAATTTTTTGAAAAGGATTAAAGGAAGATATACGATCGATTTTTGAAATTTTTAAGATCTCGTATGTTATTAGGGTATGAAGTAACGAGGATTGAGTAAAGAATTATCTTTATTCCTAGACTATCAAATGACTTTAAGAACTTGTGCTAGGAAAGACGTCGTTCATCCTTTTTACCTAAAACCATAAAACTAAGTCGAGACGTATTTCAAGATGATGAAGGAAAGAAGGTCAGACGCGTCATCTCTTCTACCCGAGTCAAAATGTTTCTTTTTCTTCTTCTTCTTCTTCTTCTTCTTCTTCTTCTTCCTCCTTTTTTTTCTTTTTTTTTCTTTCAACGTATCCTCCTCATTATGCTAATCCTCCGTATTTTAAATCTCATGCCAGACACAGTCGACCTACATCGTCAAATCCTGTCGTTTTCCCTTTTCGAAGTTATCCTGACAAGATAATGAGCCATCTTAGGAGACTCCGATTACATTGAAAAAATGTTAAGTTGGTTGGACTTTCTCTTAAATCATTTTTCTTCCTTCCCGTTCGTCTTATATCAAAGAAATTTGATTTTCTCTTTGGAATAAATGAAATAAATGACATATCATAGGCAATCTCTCGATTAAATTTGATACGATTTGAGATATTCTCAATGTACTTTAGATCTTTTTCAAATAACTTTGATCTAGGTGGTATCGCTTTGCGAAACAGTCGTTTCTTTGGAAAAATTTTTTTTCTCTCTACGGAAATGTAAAGAAGAAAAAAGAAAAAGAAGAAAAGAGAGATGAAATTCTTCTGCAAAATGTACGTAAGAATCTTTCTTTCTTCAATGGGAGCCATTCGAGGAGGGAACCGATCGTGTGAATAGTCCTCCTCTCCTTTTTGTAGATCGATAAAAAGCACTTGATATCTTTGAATGGTGAGAGCTAGGTGAGGTAGGTGGGCTAAGCAAGACGAGGAAAAAAAAAATTAGACAAAAATGACCGGATGTGGATGACGTTAGACGTTCGTGGAAAAATAGATCCTTCGCGTTTCGCAGATTTCGAGGGTAAAGAAATAGAATTGGAGATCCGATGAGAGACGCGATAATCCTATTTTGAAAACTCAGAGGTTATTGTAAAACCGTGACAAACTCGACACGATTAGATAGTTTATGGCTGTTTCTTTCTTCTTATAATTGTATCTGCGACGTTTCGTTCATCATCAAAACTTTGGCCTTTATTGAAAACGAAACTACGTTTCTTTTCTCTTAACGAACTTTTTCCTTTCCACCAAATTGTATATCCTATCCTCGTCTTCATTAATTGACTTTGCGAAGTCGAAGATAACTTATTGTACTTTGAAGAACAAAGATAACTTCGGACGAAGAAAAATAATTAATTGAATTGAAAAGTCCAAAGTAATCGAGTTTTATTAAACGAATTTATTTGCTTTTCTTTCTCACAATCCAATTATGTGATAAAATATTCGCGATGTCTTGTTGTTCCTGTTGTCAAATAAAAATATATGGTCAAGAACTTGATTACAATCATTATCAAAATTTTTTACTCTTACGAATCTTACTTATGATTTATTTTTCATTCGAATAAAAAAGTCTCTCTCTCTCTCTCTCTCTCTCTTTAATTAAATTCATCGTCGAGATGGTCGAATTTATCATTAAATTTATTTAATTTCGTAACGAATTTAAACAAATGACTTCATTTGCAATGACCAACTTTCCTATAGGGAAGATGAAAACAAACGGAGCTTGAAGATAACGTCGAGGAGGAAGTGAAGCCTCCGTTTGTGGTCCAAGCGAGAAGGCGGGCATTATGTCAGTCGTCGCGAGGCGTCTTGGGTGAGGCTCGCTTATATCCACCGATTTGCGAGACGTCGGGGAGAAAATTGAATCTGTTCTGCGAAGAAACAAACAGCTGGAAGAGCCGCTGCTTGATTTAATGTGGCCGTCCGTCACGGTGCAACGTAACTTTAGTTTCTACGTTGGGAGAAAGAAAGAGAGAGAGAGAGAGAGAGAGAGAGAGAGAGAGAGAGAGAGACAGTAAGAGAAAAGGAAAGAAAAAGTTTTACATTTTGATTTCGTTCTCTCTCTCTCTCTCTCTCTCTCTCTCTCTCTCTCTCTTTCTCTCTTTCTCTTTCACAAACTCTTAACACGATCTCCCGGACTATCGACTTCGATTTAAATCCACGGAACAAACCTTTCTCTTCGAATTCGTTCCCCACACATATGATCGATTCATTTTCATGTGCAGCGAGTCGCGATCTCATGGTTGAGAAATCACGTTCATAGTACGTATATCTTTTTCTTCTTCATTATAGCAAAGAGAACGACGCGGGTGAGTTCTCGTTAAATCCGCAAAGTAAAAAAAAAACGTACGACTCGTTATAGAAAGAAAAAATTAAAAAAGAAAAAAAGAAAAAAGGAAAAAATAGAAAGAAAATCATTATCGATGAAATCATTTCCGTTCGAAGGGAAACTCGAAGGGGGATAGAAAAAAAGGAAAAAAAAAAGAAAACAGTTGGAGAGAGAGAGAGAGAGAGAGAGAGAGAGAGAGAGAACAAGAAATGGAAAATCTCTGGCAAGTTGGAATAATTGAGGGGGATAAAAAAAAGAAGAAAAATAAAAGAAAAATAAAAAAGGAAGGAAAAAGAAAAGCAGAAGAGGAAGAAAAAGTAGGAACGCGATAAATCAGCGGATTCGTTAGCGGGATCTTCCTGAATCCATTTGTCCCAGAGCTCGTGTCAGAGCAGATCCCGCTGTTTCGACAAGACGGTGTCGTGTTCGAACGGGTGACCTCATGCTGCTGTTGCTTGCCTGGCTGCTGCCTTCTTCTTCTCCTTCTTCTTCTACTTCTTCTTCTCCTTCTTCTTCTCTTTCTTATTCTCCTTCATCTTCTCTTTCTTCTTCTTTTTCTTCTTTTTTCCCTGTTCGATTCCAACCAACAGAACACGTGGGTTCCTCGTGCGAAGTGAAACCGAGTTAAAAGAGGAGGATGAAAGAGAAAAAGAGAGAGAGAGAGAGAGAGAGAGAAAGATGAAGAGAAGGAGAGAGAAAGGATGAGGGAGAGGGGAAATGTAGAGGGAACGCATCTGCACGCTTCATTGAACATTCCACGCGCGAAACATTGTGCAAGCTTGGCCCTCTCTCACCCTTCTCTCTCTCTCTCTCTCTCTCTCTCTCTCTCTCTCTCTCTATCTATCTATCTATCTATCTATCTCTTTCTCTCTCTTACCTCTTCGAAAAGCATCGTGCGAGATCTCGTCGTCGTCCTCGTCGTCGTATTTATGGATGCGATTCCGAAAGGCAAACTACACGAGGCCCGTGGCGGGACACGGTAAACAATATTCTCCTTTAATAAATCAAACGATCTCGCACGATCCACGAGTATATAGGTGTAGGTAATGTATATTCCTTGAATTATTCGCGATATCGAGCTGGCTCGTTTCTGATATCTCACTTCTTTCCTTTTGATTTTCTCCACGATGATTTCTTCGATCGGTTGCGGATCGTTAAATTTCTCATTTCCTTTCGAAGATCTATATATATATATATATATATATATATATGTATATATATATATATTTTTTCTTTTTTTTCTTTTTATTATATCATACTCTTATAAATGTTATTTATGATTTGTTGGCATTTTAATTAAATTGTAAGGTATCTTAATACATTTTGTAGATATCTATGATCTAAAGAAAAGATAAAGAAAAAAAGACAAAGAAAGAGACGTTTAATTATATTATATTTCGAATAAGAAAATTTTTATCCTTTCATCGAATAAAAATGATCTCGTATAATATCGTATCTGATTTTTTTTTTTTTTTTTTTAACACATTGAAATTGAACTATTCAAATGTTAATAATACGTGGAGTTTTTAATCATTACAAGAATTTAATTCTTTTTTTTTCCTTTCGCTTCTTTTTTTTCTTGTTTTTTTTTTTTTTGCTCTCGCCAGTCTTGGATTTTCGAGGGATCCATTCCGAAACGAATCAGGATCAGGGATTTACCATCCTGGAGAGATATATCTGTATCAATATAAATATCTCTCGCAAAAGATACTTTCGTAATCGTTCCACACAAGACGAATCGTGCCGGTCGGGTTCCTTTGATGCGTGGGCGTGGGCCACGCAAATCGAATCGGAGTTCGCGTCTCATCATCGCGTTCCGTTCAAATCAACGGTTATCCTCCTTCACCCGAAGCAAGCATGTACACACTTTCTCTCTCTCTCTCTCTCTCTCTCTCTCTCTCTCTCTCTCTCTCTCTGATTATAATTTATGTAGATACATATATATGTATGTGTATATATATATGTATGTATATACTTATATCATTGGACCTTTCAAGAATTTATTTTTTTTATCACATGATGAAATCGACCTTAACGAGGGAAAAAAAGTTCGGTATTTGACCTTTCGAATTTTCATTTTCTAAATAATCAAATTTCTACGTCATTATTATTTTAATATATATCCGTGTACTTATGCAATTTATATAACTCTTGAAAGTTACGAGAATTAATTTTTTTATCATACTATAATCGTCTTTAATAAAAAGAAAAATGAAAAGAAATTTGGCTCTGGGCGTTTGGGATTGTCATCGTCTATGAATATCTATACCAGATAATAATCAAATTTTCTGGTAAACCAAATTTCTCAAGCCCCGGTTTCCTATCGATAGATTCGGAAGGTACATAAGTACGAAAAGAGAACATTATATACACGTCACGTAGGGTCGCGTAGATAGGGTGTTTCATCGTCGACACGCCACGGGCATGTTTTCTCAGCTGGTGCCCTAACTCTCCGGCGATCATTCCGCGTTGCTCTCACTCTCTTTCTTTCTCCCACACGCACCAGATCCTTTCAGGACACGGTCGGCTACCCACAAAGGATTTCGCCTTTCATACGCACGTTATTATACTCTTTACACAATATCGTTCCACCTCCAACCCCGAAAAAAAGACTTCGTGAAGAGGCGAACACAGAGAAGACACTTATACATAGAGAAATACTACTCATACATTTACACCACCCACGCTAACGCATCTTCTTACGAACTCCTTGTAAGTGGAATTTACGGTTGTGTGTTGGTACTACAACGAGTATATAGTGTTCGAGGCCACGTTGCTACACGACGAAAGCTTCGAGAGATTTTCTACCTTTAATTTGTTGTTATAGCTGCTTGAGACGTGTCTGTGTGCTTCGGCTCGTTCAAACCTCAGCGGATCGTCAAACATTCATTATGTTTTTCCGTAACACGTTCAACGTACGGATTTCGCCAGCCAAGATCGAAATGCCTGAAGGGTTTGAAACGGCGTTAGACGTTCCTTTTGATTCCTCGATTTTGTGTTTACCTCAAATCCTTTACTCATGATATTAAACCTAAACGACGAGAGAGAACCTGAAACATATTGTCGGAAAGAAATTGTTTTGTCGTTGTCTAATAGTACGTGATAAAAAGTAATAGCTAGATAATAAAAGAAAAAAAAGAAAAAAAAAGAAAAAAAATTATTTGTCAATGTATATTTGATTTTTATTTTGTTATTAGCGTATATTTTATCATCGAATATTTTTTCTTTCTTTTTTTTTTTCTTTTGTTTTTTGCTCTTTTTTTTTTTTTAATAAAACACGGAATACAGAATACATTAAAGCATTGTATTAATAATTATTTTCAACAGTACAAAGAAATTGACATTAATACAGAACGACAAAAGGTATAAACGTACAATTTAATATCGATTGATTTACTATATTTAGAAAACGTTATTATATTGCTTCATTGATGATTGTTTACGTAGGTAAACGTTGCTACTTTCGATCTACTTTCCTAAATCCCTAAGATACGCTCGTAGATTAGATCGATGACTTGGAAAACTTAATGGAGCGTTTAGACGGATATCTTCTGTCTGATTTGAGCGAATTGATGCGTTCATTGGCGTAAAAAAGAGACGTACTTTTGGATTCATCGATTATATGTCTCTTGACAAACATAATAAAATCTATTATCTTCTATTTATATTATTACCACGGTATGAAAGAATTTTTATTTCCCGTCATTTTTCTTATTATTAATCTAATAAAAGTTGAAATTCATTCAATATTATCGGTGAATGTAGTTAAAAATGCCTGTTGTGCTTCTCTCGAAGGAAAAACAGGACCCATGCATTCCAAAAAGAATTCTCCTCTTTCTTTAACTGCCGTTCGAAAATCATTTTCAGAAACGAATCCGTCTCGATCTACGTCGAGTTTCTTGATCATTAATTCTATCAAATCCTATAGAAGAAATATTCAAAATTGTGTAGCTTTTTTGATAATATAGAAAAATTGAAATATTAACCTTTACTCCATCATCTGGATCTTCGTCGGCTAAATGAGCGATCAAGCATCCTCTCATCATTGGAAACATTTGTTCCTTTCTTAATTTATTTGTTCTTAACAAATCGTAGACCTGTTGAAATTTACATTAATTTACAAATTAATAGATATTTCGTATTAAAATGGTAATAACTATACTTTATAAGCAAAATTTATTCTTTCGTCCAAAGTTCCACGAAGGATAATAGAGAGAGCTTCGATCCAATGATTCATACGTATCTAAAAATTAATTATCATCAATAGAAAATTTTGTGTTTCTTTAAAAAAAAAAAAAAATATGTATATATATATATGTATGATTATTATCTCACTTGAAGAGAATTCGTTTTGTCGATAACGGCAAATAATCTGTCTATATGTCGATGACGTTTATTTTCGGTAAAATCGAATCCAGAATGAAATATGTCGCGTAAAATTGAACGATTTATTGGACCGCAAGTTCGTAAAATTTTTCGATGTATCACACCCAGAGCTATGAGAAAATAATCATTAATAAATTTTTAATTCAAAATGTTTGTCATTTAATATTGTAGAATTAGTATTTACTTAACCTTCCACTTCTCTGTACGTGAAATGTGTTCTCTCAGCGATTTTTTTAAAAGTATTCTTATTTTTACTTCGAAAAGAGTATTCAATCGATGGAGAATTTAGAGCACAAACAGGAATTTCGGCTGGCATTTAGTATACACTTTTTTTTTTATTTTTTAAAACTCACAAATAATTTTTCAGCTTGTCCTAAATAAATGTTAATCTGAAATGAACATATCGAATGATCGATTGTTCTCATTCTTTTGTTCTCATGGGTATGAATTTTTTGATATGCGAATAAAAATTTTCCTATTTAATGTAAATAAAATATTTAATATAGTTAAAGGATCGTGACGTATAAACAAAGAATTGTAAAAAAAAAAAAAAAAAAAGAAAAACAATTTATACCTTTTAATTTCATTTTTGAAAGCTGTTAAAATTTATACATAAACATTCATGGTTTTCTAAAAAAGTAATAAAAAGTGAATAGCCGGTTCTTTTTCGCGTAGCCGTTTCCAGAAAGAGACTAAACTGAAATGTTCAGTATACCGAAGGACGACGATGACTCGTGAACCATAAGTTTCTTAAATTCGTTTCACCCAGGAGCCGTTCGACCAGCATAAAGGACGACTATAAAGTCTCGCCTAAGTATATCTAATGACATCATTTGCTCGGGAAACGTAATAAACAGGCACAAAGACCTCGAGGAGGATTTCGTCGAGAATGTAAAAACGTAGGAACGGCTTAAAGAAGAATCGTTTTCGTTCTTGAAAAAAAGAACACAAAGTTATGTCTCTTTTTTCCCCTCTTTTTTTCCTTTTAGATTCTCTGTTTCGTTATATCCAGAAATGAAATGAATTTAACGGTGTTTGGTAACGTTTGAAGATTTTAGAAAAAAAGTTAGAGTTACGAACGCTTTCAAAATTTCTGCCAAATCGTACAAGGTAGTCCTTTAAAAGTTGTTTCAATATATCTTCAATTTGATTTCATCGAAATCGAATGAAATTTAAGATCGATCGGATAAAAAAATGTTAGTGCAATTTTTTTTCCCCTTTTTTTTTTGTATTTTTTTTTTTTTTTTTTTTTTTTTTTTTTTTTTTTTTTTTTTTTTTAAAAAGAATATCATTCGAAAGAAATTGAATTTTTAATCCTCGAAAATGTTTTATTGTTAGACCAAATTTGATTTGGAGGTTCGAAAGGTGGAATAGAAGGTACGGGTTGCAACCTAAGATCCTGTGTCGTACATCAACTTTTAACAAAAGGTGGGCGGACGTCGTGTCAGCCGCTGACGCCCCGCGAAATTGAATCTAAAGGTCCGAGTTGGAGTCACCACCCTCTTTACCCGTTCCTTACCTTATGGGTATCTTCTCTCTGTCTTTATCTTTCTACCAGCCCGCTCCAGGGAGGTCGCAAATCATCACCTCGCTACGTTCGCTACGTTAGATAGCCTAAGATTACAGTCATACTGTGCTCGAGGAAGCTTGGGAAGAGAAGAGAAGAGGAAGAGTTCTGCTTTCCTTTTACTTTCGACCCACGCCGATGATATTTTGTTACGTGCACGGAGAATATTCTTTAGTTATGCAAAAAATTAAATGTCGTCTTTCAAACATCACGACTAAACGATATCAGGAAATATCATTCGTGAATTTTCCTTTCCCTTTTTGCTACATTCTTAACATATCTAATACGTAATTTGATTTTCGAGTGATGAAAATTAATGATAAAATAATTTTGTTAAAATTTAATCTAACATATTTGAATATAGGTTCGATAATATTTGCCTGAAAAGATAGTCGAAAGGAGAAATATAATTTGTTTTGATATTAATCGTCGAGGGAAAAAGAATTTTTTTGTGTTTTCTTTTCTTTTTTGTTTTGTTTTTTCTTTTACTATAAAAATTGCTGAGTTGTATCAAGTGGTATAGTTTTAGTGGTCCTATTCAGAAGGCAATGAGAGGAATGAGTTTGAAGAAAGATTCATATGAGACGGGTGTGTGCCAAGTCCAGACGTTCAAGTCCAGCATCATTTGCAAGCGGCAGCGGTCCATCATAAATTTAACTCGGCTATCACCGGCTGCGATCGTATTTATCTAACGAATAATTATTTCCGATTATCTTGTGCCCGATGAGGGTGCTTCGGCAAACAGAGATGAAAGATATGTCGAGCAGACCGACGTACCGTTTGGCCCTTTGTTTTAACATTGGACCAGCCAAAAGGCAATACAGCAACGATTTCGATTTTATTTACGACTTTACGGCCGCGGTGGCGCGTGATAATCACCGATGATGGCTGCCGACTATGATGGTGGTGTTGGTGATGGTGGTTCGCGTGGGTGGAATGCTTGAATGTTCAACGTCGTCTTGTTTCAGAGTCTGAGATACTATCGAATTCGATTTCGATATGTAAATTTCCGAATTTCTCATACGTATCATAAATAATGAACTAATAATTTATGATATTGTGTATTGAGATACGCGATTTGAAAAATAATCAGATATATATATATATATATCCATTTCGAATACGTACAATACATTTTAATTCTTTTCACCTATTCGATTTATTCACGATTTCTTTCAATATCGTTAATATATTTCTTACTTCGTAAAATTACTTTTCTTTCTTTTTTTTTTTTTTTATCATTATTTTCTTAAGGATAGAAACTTGCAGCATCGGAACTTGCACATACAAATCCATTTCCTTTTCCTTTCATATCCCCTCGATAAAATATTTTCATTTAAAGTGAGAATAACGATACTATCCATATCCGTAGCCCTGGAAAATAAATGATAATCAAACATGGTTCGGACTAAGTGACAACTGATTAATCGTTGAAGTCGAGTGAGCAAAGTGTTTCCTCAGACACTTTGAAAAAACACGTTTCAATCTACGCGCTTTCACGTGTAAAATTCATCAGCAAGGGGAACCCCGCTTTGAAATGAATAAAACAACACGGAAGATCTTACAGTTTTGGTGATAATTTTCGATCGATCGCTGAAAACCTGTCGATGGAAATTGTCACCCTTAAGCAATGCGAATAAAAGGTTGCGTACTTAGCTTGAGGCAATGATTGCTGTCTCTTTTGGCGACCGGTTTTTGCTTCACAAACATTTTCAACGACGTAGAAGGAGAAATCGTTATGTAACTATACCGAACTGAATCGTATAATATATAGACACGTAAATACGTATGTACATACACATGTACAACAAACGTTGAAATAAGCGAACCGTGAATTGATCCGATCCTTTTGCATTTGAAGCACGTTTAGGATAACTTCGTGTGTAGCTGAACGATCTTGTTCGGACCGCATGCAGCGATTTTGTCCAGCAACGTGAAAATCCAGAGAGGGAGAAAAAGATGTAGTAAGCAGATTCTAAAGTATATTTTTTTTTCTTTTTTTCTTTTTTTTTTTTCCTTTTTTTCTTTGCTTCTTTCTTTTCGGAAAATTGAACACGTGACCGGTGGCTCTGAAATTGTCCAATCATCCTTATAACAAAAAGATTACTATTGGTCATTTTTTTGTTCTTCTTCTTTTTTTTTTTTTTTTTTGTTGATGTGCCACATAAATAATAATTTAGTTACTTCAATTAATTCGCAGTAATATTTTTTCATTGATAAATAAAACTTCTAAGAGGGTAAATAATCCTTTTTCGGATATTATTTTAGAATTGGTCAATATTAAAATTATACAAATGATTATATCTTTATTTAGGAAAAAATTTAGCAAAAATTCGTAATTTATCAAGATCAAATGATAAATCCATTTCAAATGATTTGAAATAAGAAAAGGACGGTTGTATAAACGATAGGCGATTTCCAAGAATATATTTTTATCTCTTAGTGAAACGGCACAGCTTTAATCTTCTTATAAATGAGAGGTTCCAACAAATGGGGTGTTAGGTCGTTCCTATCTTCGAGAGAAGACGACCGTCTATCTCATTCGTCCGTTTGCGCATATGTTGCTCGTCTTGCATGTCGGATATCACCCCTCTATCGACGCGCCATGAAAGACTTGAAAAATCACGTCAGCTTTATCACGAAACGCTTGACGCGCTTTAAACCCCGTGTACCTCTTAAGAGCTCGTGGGCGTTGAAAATCAACGCGTCTCTTCTTCGTTCGAGAGTTTGGTCTCTTCGAAAGCAGAGATAAATCGACCTAAGACGTTAAGAAAAATTTAACTATTATTTTTGGCCTTCTTTGCGGAGAACCATCCGTGATAGAAAAAAATTAGGCGATTAGTTTTTTCATATATTACATTTATTTTACGTTGAAAATTTTCCCATAGTCGTTATCGCTATAATTTTTATAATACACCATTACGTATATTTTTATTGATATGATCTTTCAAATCTAATTCTAGGCTTGAAATGAAATTACGATGCTATTAATATTTTAATTCTTATCATTACAGTTCAGTATCGATAACAATTTATATCATTTACTATTTGTTATTATAATTGTACGAGTTAAAAAATAATATTATTGATATGGATTTATTATTAATATCTAATTATTAATATTTATATCTCTTTAATCGAGAAATGAAAAAGGAAAGAAAAATATTGATAAGTTAGGATAAATATGAAGAGAGAAACCATATGAGAGATAAGAAAAGAAGGAAGGACCTCTTCGTTATTTTCATTTTGACCATCGTCTGCTACCGAGTTCGTAACAAGCAGCTGCATTCCCCACTCCTCTTCATCCACCATCCACTAAAAGAGGTATAGAAAATATTTAACATATAGGAACGCGACGAGGAGCACCTTCCTAATTTTTGGCTCTACCGTCCGTGTTCAATCTCTCTGGTTTTGGAAGCTAACAATACCGCTCTATTTCCTTGACGCTGCTACAATCGTGCAAAGGTAATCCTGTTAGATGACGCTTCGTTGGTCAGAAGACGTCCTGCTGAGAATTCGAAGGATACCCGTCTCTTCCTTCGAATTTTTCTTACCGATCAAGACGATTCGTAAAGCGGAAGAATAAGAAAATGAAGAAGACCAAAGAAAAAAAGAAAAAAAAGAAAAAGAAAAAGAAGAAGGAACGCAAGAAAAAGAAAAGAAAAAAAAATCGATTTCCTTAAGAAAACAAAAGGAAATTGTACATTTGTTCGTAAAAAAACAAAAATTAATTATTATCAGACATTAGACTTTTCTAAGAATAAAGTCGATGAATGTACAGAAAAAAAAAAAAAATGATAAAAGATGTTCTCGAATCGATATAATTAATAATCGATAATTTATTGGAGTATACGAGGAAGAAGATACGCAATAATCCATAGAGAAATACATTGGCTAAGATCTTTATCGACGAAGAAGTGTCCGATCGTAAGAATTCGTACGTGCGTATGGTCGATGATAAAACCGAGGAAAGATTTCTGGCAGAAGGTATCTGCCAGGTTTGAATAAAAAAAATTTATTCCAAAGTTTCGCAAGATGTTCGGTGTCCCTTCAGAAACTTCGAAAGGTATTCGGCAACCGGTCGACTCCAAGCGAATCGCGATAATTCGCGCATTGTACGAGCGTAAAGAACGAGTTTGGCAGAAGACGTCTCGCGCACCAGGACGAACGGATTTCGGCTCTGGACGGATCCCGCTGCGAGTAATCCTTTCGTAGTAAATTACACTTTAGAGCATGAGAGGAAGGAAGAAACGGCGAGATCGGCAGAGAGAGAGAGAGAGAGAGAGAGAGAGAGAGAAAGAGGGTGGAAGAGAAGAAAAAGAAGGAAGAGGAGGATGTGGAAGAGCTGGACACGAGAAGGACTTTCGCGAAGGATCCACCTAAATCCCTTATACCCCCGTATTATAGAATTTGCTTGTAAACAAGATTTAGGGATTTATCCTGTGGCAAACGAAAATATGATAAGCCTTTCGCTCTTTCCTCTTCTCTAACCATCTCTTTTCGACCATCCCCTCCTCTCTCGCTCTCTCTCTCTCTCTCTCTCTCTCCTTCTCTTCTTCTCTGATCCAACGACGATCTCCTCTTTCTCCGCGATCTCCTTCTTCTTATTTCCTCCAACCTCACCGACGGGGTTTACCTTCGTGTTTATGAAACGTAAAACCGTGAAAATGCGCGCAAAGAGGATTTCGAATTTAACCTCGGCTTCGACCAACCACGGCCAAGAAATCGCGAGTATAGTAACCACTCCCTCTTTACTCCTTCTTTCGAGAAAGATGATGGTGTAATATCGTGAAACATAATATTTTTAATCCACTTTTCTTACCTTTTCTTACTTTTTTTTTATTTTTTCTGTTTCCTTTTCTTCTTATCGTCTCTTTTTTCTTTTCCTCTTATTTTCTCTCTCTCTCTCTCTCTCTCTCTTTTTCTTTTTTTTTTTTTTTCTTTTTATATCCTTTATTCCTACTCCATCTTGTTACTCATCCTCTTTTTGTTTTTATCGGTACATCAACACAAGCCAAGCTCGTACCAATTCAGTCTGGAACTCGATATTCGATCGAGCCTCTCGTGTTCCGTCATTCGTGTATTATTTTCTCAAGTAAGCATAGGATTAATCCTATGGAACGGTTATATTTTTAATCCTTAACGTCTTTTACGTTAAACGTGAAGGAAGATATAAGGTAAAAGATGGTAATCGGATATCATTCGATAGATCGATTTATAGTTCTTAAATTACCGATATCTACGTAATACCTTAATGTAAGTATATACGTACTTATGTATATATCTAATGTAAAATTAATCGTCAATTATATTATAATAATTTTTGTTATGGTTCTTTTATTGCCTTTAAATATTTCAGACAAATAATATTAATATGAAAAAAAAAAAAAAAATATATATATTTATTTATTTATTTATTTATTTCTCTCTCTATTCTCTCTTTTTATGCATCGTATATAAATTCACGTAACGCACTATTTTCGACTGAAAGTTTTTTAATTAATGGTTACCCTGTGACGCCTTACCTGGCATGAGTGAATCGATGAACGAATGGTCGAACCTTTGCCACTTGGACTATTCATCAAAGCGAACGTATGCGATCGAGTCTTTAATTAAACCTATGGCTTCACGCGTCAATAAACGAGAAAGAACGAATTTCCAGATTGTTACGATTATTTAGATAAAAAGTAAAAAAAAAAAAAGCAAAAAAAAGACAAGGCGTTCTTATCTCTTTCTCTTTTTTCTTTCGTAAAAAAAAATATATATATATATATATATGTACATAAAAGGAAGAAAGAAATAAAAATAAAATATGTATCGTTTCGTTCTCTAGGATAGTATGCATTACGAAACGAGTTGGAAGGATCTGGAGCACGAAGATAGAAACGAATGAGAATGAAAAAATATTCAAACCATAGATCGGGCCATAATCGCGATATGGATCTTTAATTTCGTCTCGATCCCGTTTTAATTGAGCCACATGCCGATAACGTTCGTTCGACATCCAAAACCGATCGATCGATCCGTGTTTGCTTTCTTAATGCGTTCCTATTGACGCATCGAAAAGTCCATTGTTCGAGTATAATTCTATCTAGATCCCTTCAAAAGGATTGAAACTTTGGTATACAAAAGAGTTCTATTATTATCATGATAATACTTATTTACCATCCCTGTTGTTCACCTGATAATCAAATTTCTTTATCAATGTAAAGTGTTGATCGAGGTAGATTAGAAGAGAGTTTTTTTTCTTTTTATCGATCATGAATATGCAATTTTTAAGAGAAACTCTTTTGCTCCTTTTTTTCTTTTTCCTTTTTTTTTTTTTTTTTTTTTTCTTTTTCTTTTAATATTGTCCCGGTATAACTAATTTAGAGGGAGAGAGAAAGTAGTTATAATTTATAGAATATATAAAAGAAGTAAATAATTTGTTCAATGATTCATTTGATAATCATTATTAATGTATGTATGTATGTTATTTCTGTACGATGCAATAATCGTATGAACGTGAATTAAGAATTTTATTATATGGCACAATTTGCGATCGTGTCCGCTCGGCCAGTCGAATGACCTCAGCCATTAAAACGATCGGAACGTTTATAAGCGACGGGGAAGAAACACTCGAGCTGACGTAATCGTTCGTTTGGTCGAGAACGATAAATAAATCAAAAGTGAAACCGTGAGAGAAGACAAGCTCTACCTGTGGCCCCTTTTTTTCTTTAACATTTCCGTATTGGCAATCACTGGTTCAGTTGGTTGGATCTTTCTCACAAAGAACGCCAAGAGTAGCGGCTTCCATTGATTGCCTCCAAAAAAAAAAAAAAAAAAAAAAAAAAAGGAAAAAAAAAAGAAAAAAAAAAAGAAATCCCCGTGTTGCCTTTAGTCTTGGCTATCGCGTTATATGCCGCGAAATCGAAGAGAGTGCCATCTTGATAATATCGAAATTAATGCTTTTTGATTCGGTCGGCATGGATCATGATTTTGATTATTTTTAAATTCAGAGAAATGAGAGAAGATTTTCGATTCGATTCCAGCGGTACTCATTATAAGACAAATTCTCTGTCTCTATCTATGTAAATGTTTAAATAAAATTTTATAATAGAAACATATCATTTTTATATTGTATTATTGATTTTGCAAAAACTTCTTGGATATTATATTATTTTTATTCATCTGATCATGAAAATAAATCGTGTTGACGTTATCGTCAAGTAATGATTTTCTTTATTTATTCATAATAATCCAAATGAAATCTTTAAATTTAATTCTTATAGAGAATAATAGAAAACAAGATAGATATCAAATCACGATATATCTGAAGTCATGAAAAATGAGGAGAAAGAGAACCCCTGAAGTAACTCAAGAACCTTAGTGCAACCTTAGTATTACGTCTCTGGGTGTAGTACTATAATGCAGCTTTATTGACCGTATTAAACAATAATAACCTTCAATCTTATGGTACATGACCGCTCAACAATGGATTTCAATCGTATCGGGTAGAATGCGTGGGTTGTCAGTATTGTTCCGATCGTATCGCGGAGATTTTCTCAATCGGATGAGACGAGATGAAATGGGAGAGGAAGAAATCTGTGATGGTATTAAAAGAATCGAGAAGTTGAAAACCAAACTTTTTGTGTTATCTTTCAACATACCATTGCAGCTTGAAATTACATTGCAAAAATAAATGTTTTATAATAATAATAATAATAATAATAATAATAATAATAATAATAATAATAAATCCATAGCCGCAAGTTTGAAAGGAACAATTGACAGTTCGGAAGGCCATTTTAGAGTGGACACCGAAAAAGAACAATTCGGAGTCGTATCGAAGGTCCATCGTGATCCAGATCGATCGTTGTCCTTTTCTTTTTTCTTCTTTCTCTTCCTTTCATCTTGTCTTAAGATTTACCTTTAACGTAAAGAAAAGAAACGGTAAAGAAAAGAAAAGAAAAGAGAGAGAGAGAGAGAGAGAGGGAGGGAGGGAGAGAGAGAAGATGCTGCGACGGACGGATCGCGCGTGAGATTTTTAACGAGCCAACTATCGCGAACAAAGCACCTGAGTTGAAAATGTATGGATGAATTTCGGAAGGACGAGATCGTCGATACGAGAGGACAATAGTTTCTCTTTTCCATGATATCTACGATCCAGCATCCGACGTTCCTTTTGCAATGGAGCACCGAACTACGAGGAGACTGTAATAACCGAAAAATTGAAAAAAATCCCTTTGGTTTGTACGAACCTCCATCCCATTGAAAATATTCTAAAAGCTTTGTATGTGGAAACAACAGGGACAATGCATTTATTTTCAAGAAAATCCTCTTCTTTTAGCCCCAGATATTTTTCCTCCTCTTTCTTTCCTACTATTTCTTGGTGGTCATGTTGTTAAAGTTTGACATTTGTTTCAAAACTTTCGGCGTACCAAAGTGCGTGTGTGGAGGACCGCATAAGAAAATCCGATAATATTTTGGAATCGTGTTTCTTCGCTAACGCGAGACCTTCTTTTCAGTTTGTTTCTTTTTATTTCACTCGAGTAGACTGTACAGTGTATGCTTTAGTTTTATATCTCGAAGGAAAAACTCGAAAGTATTTCTTCCATTTTCTTTTTTTTTTCTTTCTTTTTTTTTATTCAATTACATTGAATTAGTTATTGCTATTATTATTATTATTATTATTATTATTATTATTATTATTATTATTAGTAGTAGTAGTAGTAGTAATAGTAGTAGTAGTAGTAGTAGTAGTAGTAGTAGTAGTAGTAGTAGTGGTAGTAGTAGTAATATAAATAATTATTTATTTATTTTGAAAAAGAAAAAACTTGTCGCTTATGTAGAAAAGTTTGATCGAATTTATCGAAGAATGGGAATACTTATTATTGCTGGAAGTTGTTGGTTGAGCAAGGAGGTAGGGTGGATGAGAGGGAGGAGGTGATGGAGAAGAAGGAGAAGACATTGTTTGCGCTCGACGAAGAAACAGGTTTTAGCATTGGAAGAAGCGCAACGCGTGACGCGCGTGCCAGTCGCGTGTGTCACGCGTCCCTTAGCCGATCAGGGGTAAATGGCGCGTTGCAGAGGAACGTTTAAGAGGCCGACTTCAGGTAGAAATTCAAGCCGAGGAGAAAGGTACGCTTTCTTCGACGGACGTCATTGCTCGTCACGCTTTTTCAATTGGTTTTGCATTCTTGAAAAAATATCATTTGCTTAGAATCTGATATATAGTTATATACATATACACACACACACACACATATATATATATATATACATACTCTTTTTAATAATTAATAATTTAAATAAGTGATAATTTAATTATTAATTCGTTTGACTGAAAAAAATCAAAGTCGAATGCGATTTAAATCATTTTTATTGTCTTTTAGTATCAAAAAAAAAAAAAAGAAATAAAAAAATAAATAATTTACATAATTTCATTTATTCTATTGGACTATTTTTCACTTAAGGATTATCAAAAAAAAAAAAAAAAAATAAAAAAAAAAAAAGAATAAGATAGTTTATTTTTGATATCGTATGTTGTTATGTGACAATAAAGGTGAGAAGATCTTGTTAGAGAACAAGTATCTACCTACGAACTACTAGAAATGAAATAGACAGAGAAGGAGGAGACCGACGGTAGATTCGGTCGGCCTCGCTCTTATCTCGATTCTTTCCTTCTGCATGTACATTCGACAAGCAATTCTCGAAGAAGATTTCGCGAAGCGTGTAGGGTTTTGAAAAAGAGAGACGAGTCGTATTCGAATGCAGGATATTCGATTCGAGGAAGCGATGCATCGAGGATGCTCCTTATTATTCCAGGCGGGTTAGTCGCGAGAGAAGGAGGAGGAGGAGTGATAGGCTCGTAGTTAGGTCCGTGTCGGTCCGCGTGTACCGTGGGAAGCAACGTAAGCCTTAGAAAATGCTAATTTTATGCGATTCCTTAGAGAGTTTCTCTCTTCGAGTCGCTCCTACGCTGTGATCGTTTTCTGAACATGCCTTCTTCATTCTTACTATTTCCTTACTTTATATATACGTACGTACGAGTATCTGCATGTGTACGGAATTTTCTTTCTTTCTTTTTTTTTTTTTTTTGTTCTTTTCTTTTTATTTTCTCCTTTTTTTCTTTTTTACATGCATACAAACGCACGTACGTGTTCGCAAAAAATAAATGTATATAGACATACATACGTATAAATATATACGAATGTTTATAAGTGTTAAAATACGTTTGTGTAAATGCGTTCATACATGCATTCCTATAGACGAAAAGGAAAAATGTTCTTGTTGGTTGCGCAATAAAGCCGGGCAATAATTATGAGAACATTCCGATAGCGATTGTGGTTAGGGCAAATTGCAAAGCAAGCCATGGAAAAGTGGTACGTCGTTCGAGGTGCGTGACAAGACGCCGTGTCCTCTCTAACAGAGGAAAAGGAAAGAGAGAGAGAGAAAGAGAGAGAGAGAGAGAGAGAGAAAGAGAGATGTGCCTTCATTTTTCTCAGTGAGAAGGAAAGCCAACAAGCAAGCAAGCAAGCAAGCAAGTACGCGGCAAACACGCTCGTTCTCTGCCTTGTAAAGGAGGTAACACTGATGGAAGCTCCTGCGAGTTCTCGACGATACACGATCTTAAGAGGCTATTAACGTCCTTCCTTCTTTCTTCGATGTCTTCTCGTACATTTCGATTCGATCCATGACTCTTTTACTTTCTATCCCTTTTTCATGAACTTATATATACCGATCAGTTTTTAATTTCCCTCGTTACAATTATCAAGAGATTTGAGAACGATAACGTTTAAATATATTTTTTCAAATCGTATATAAACATACGTAATATACATAGGCAGATGTATTCGGTTAAAAGATTCATTGGAATCATCGATAATAATAATACAATTTTTCGATCGTAAGAATATCATTAATGTTATAAAATAATTCGACAAAGAATATTGAAAAAGAGAAAGAAATAATTTTACTCATCCTCAAAGATCTTTTCTTGATCTTCGAATACGAATGAATTCATAGTGGATAAATAAATTGCGGATCGTTCGAGCTTCTACGAAACATCCATCTACTTATGAATATTCATAAGTTCGAAAAAGGAACGTTGAGAGGGAGAGGAGGAGAGAGTGAGAGAGAGAGAGAGACAGAGAGACAGAGAGAGATGAAAGAGGATGCTAGATCTATAAAGCTTCTTTCTTGCCACGTCGTTCGATCCGCGCGCGCGCGCTCGCGCTTACTCGGGGACAGTTTTATTTTTCTATAATAATAGTGTCCTGCAGTCATTTGCCACGCGAAAGGAGAAAAAGACAGAGACAGAAAGATGTATACACGCACACGTATACAAAATAAAAAGATAAAGAGAACGACGGACTCTTAAACATTTTATCAGATCATTTATATCTCATGAAGAGCCATAAAGACACGCATGGTCCACAGGGAGGGGGTGCATTTGCATGGGAAGTGGCTGAGAACACATAGGAATTAATTAGACCGCCATAAATAGCAATCCCCATGCTTGTTTATGACCACGCCTCGGCGCATTCGCTTTTGCACATTCGAACATTTCTTTCCCTCCTCCTCTTTCCTTCTTTCTTTTTTCCTTTCTTTCTTTATTTATTTATTTTTCGCACGCTTCTCTCTCTTTCTCTCTCTCTCTCTCTCTCTCTCTCTCTCTCTCTCTCTCTATCTTTCTTTTTCCTCTCTCTAATTATTTTTTTTTTTAGTATTTTTATTCTTTTATTTGATACACCATTTAAAGGAAAAAGTAGAAATATCATATTTCGAGGGAAACAAGCTAACGACCCTTATAGTTTTATAAAATACGAGCTCGAAAAAACGAGACGATGTTTTGCGAGGCCGATTAGAAATTAGTTCGTTGAAAATTCAAAATGAAAAAGTCATTGAAATTTTTAGATATTTATTATATATATATATATATATTTTTTTTTGGTATGTTTCGGTGATATCCAAAAAATTTTTTTTTTCTTTTTTTTTCCTTCTTTTTTTCTTTTTTTTTTTTGATGGAAGTTTAATAATAAACTCATTTTTTGGATTACAAATTATCGAGACATGTGCTTGAAAATACATAAAATGGTTCATTAAAATAATACAATTCAATTTACCTTAAATCGATGTTAATTGATTTATTAATTGGCTCGTTTCATTTTCCATAAAAGTCAAAACCGAAAACCTGAATTATCTTGGAACAATTCGAAGATTTAATCGGGTATGCTCGCCAATACCTGATTTCGTGCTGGTGCATTTGCAGCTGCCGATGCATTCTTCATCAACGTTCTTTTGAACATCAATACCATCTCTTGTCTTCGCTAATGTCGTTAATTACAGGCTACCATTTTTGAACTCTTTCCATTCCTTTTATCGAAACTTTGAATCGCACGTTTGCGCAGACCCAAATCAACGATGACAGCAGTGACGCCTACGATTTTCATTTTCAATGATTTCGTTCAACTGTATGTACAATCTATGCAAGTATGAATTTGTATCTACGTGTTCTCTAAGGTGTGGTCAGAAGAACTTGGTCGACTTTATGAGAAAGAAAAAAAAAAAGTCGATCTGCTCGAAGATATGCAAACGTTCGGTGTTTCAAAGTCATCGTGACGCAGGTTATTTAAACGAGGGAAAGATAAAGACAGAAAAAGAAAGAAAGAGAGAGAGAGAGAGAGAGAGAGAGAGAGAGAGATAGAAAGAGAAAAAAAGAGCATCTTTTCTCGTCTGCTTTCCTCGTTAATTATAGGTCGTTCCGCCGTTCGAACGCTTACCTAATTATCGAAACGTCAGATCTTAACGAAGAGTCAGATCAAAGTCGATGGAATTTCTTCGGTACTACGAACGGATTTTTATCTCTCTTTCTATCCGAACGGCCGACTATCATTTTCGTTTTCAAATCTGACAAGAGCTATTCCGTATTTTCGAACAAGTTTTGTATATTTTATAAAATAAAGGGTTAGTCGTGTAACTCGTTATAAGTTGATGTTTCGGTAAATTAGTTTAAGTGAATTGAAATGAATTATTCGTTTAAAATATATTTTCGTATAAATAAAATATTTTTAAAATGATAAGGAAAAAAGAAAAAGAGAGATGTTTACGACGAAAGCTTTTATATACGATGAAATTATTTTTTTTTTTTTTTTCTTTTCGCATGTATTAAAAGAGGCCTTTCATAAAAATTCTCGACATCGATTCGAGAAAGATTACACTCAATAAACGTAGCCAAGAGAAAAAAAAAAAAATAGAAAAAACATAAAAAAGGAAGACGTGAAATAAAAATAAAAAATATACTCGAAAGTTCAGCCGGAGGAACGAAGCTGAAGTTTACGAAGCAGGCGGCCCTTCGAAGGGCCCGTAGGCTTTCGAGAGCTATCGCGTTACTAAACAAACGGGCTGGCCATTCTTATTCTATTTTTTAGACTCACTCTCAAGGAGTATATAGGTGCCACAGAACGTGTCATTATTGAGCCACGTAAAAGAAAGGAGAAGGAGATCGTGGTGAGAGAATGTATGTGAGAGTGAGAGAGAAAGACAAGATCGATAAGAAAAGGTGTTGAGAGGGTAGATCGACGATATGAAAGCTCGTCTCGAGCGTGAGATGATCGCAAGAGGTGTTAAGAGACCGGCTCTTACGGATAGACGCGTTTCCTTCCATCTTGCTCTCTCTCTCTCTCTCTCTCTCTCTCTCTCTCTTTCTATCTTTCAAGTCTCACCAAACGAGAAAGAGAGAAGGATGAATATAATGGTGAAACGGTAGGCGTTTGCAACGTGCGATTTCCTTTATATCTCAACTCACAAATCATTCATAAAGTCGACAATCTACAACGTTCCAGATGATCACAGAGACAGGTGTATAGCGAAATTCTAAATTGTCCGTTCTCGAATGACTCGAATGATTAATCTCAAATCTGTGACGATAATAATTGGGATAATCCAATTGAATCGAATAAAACCCATGCACGTTTATCGAGGAACATAATAATGTTAAATCTTCTTTTTTCTATCTCTTTTGTTTAAAAAAAAAAAAAAAAAAAAAAAGAAAGAAAAAAAAAGAATTACATATAATATAATGTAAATGTTTATAATATTACTAAAAATATAACTTGTACTTAGGAAACCTTTGGATGTGGTACCATCGGATAATAAATTGTCCAATGATAACATGTAATACGATGGGCGTATGAGTGTGTTAGTTTAAAATTACATTGAGTTATGGAGGATTAAGGTGTTCCTTTTCGACCCTATCCTTTATTATTAGCGATTGATCGAATTGGATAAGGAAGAAGAAAAAGATTAAAAAATAAAGAAAATATAAAGAAATAAAGGAATAAAAGTTACATTACATTTAGCTTCACATTTGTATGCAGGAAACGTGTACGATCAAATATATAAATATAGGTGTAGGAACAGTCATCAATCGTATTCGAAAGGGACGTCAAAAAAGAAAAAAAAAGAAAAAAAAAAAGGAAAAAAAAGAATAAAAAAAGGAAACGAAGAAGCGAATCGAAACGTCCAAAGGTTATTAAAATTCTCATCGCGTACGCTCTCGGATTCATTCCAAAGAGTGAACCGAGTTTGGCTGGGAGCAAAGAGGAGACCAACCATGGAGGACGCGAGTGGTAAATGGCGACCTTTTTGCACAGGACAGCCGGTGTAGAATTAACCGGTGCTTCCTCCCCTTTTTCTAAAACCAACACGTAATTATCTCACCCGTCCGTTATTAGGTAATTTTCTTTTAGAAAGGGAAGAAAGAGAAGGTGGGCCCTTTTCCGCCGACAGGTAGGGCCCCACGGCGATACCCGATATTTACATGGCAGGTGATATCAATTATCGTTCGAGAGGCGCCTTACCTTCTCTCCTCCATCTTTGATATTTTTTTATTTCTTTTCTCTTTTTCTATCGTCTTCTATCGAAATAGATCGCTCGACATCCATGAAATTTTATTCTGGCCTGATCGCTGTGCAATTTGGATTGAAACACAACCTAAGATTTAGGAAAAATTTTGTTTCTATGGACATAGAAGGTGGGGGGTCGGGAAGGGAGGGGAAACGTCTTTATAGGGGGGGGAAAAAAAAAACCAAATATGTACGTCGATTGTATTTCAAATGGTTATAGATAAATCCTATTTAAATATTTATTCGAACAAATATAATATTGTCATGAAATGTAAGATTATAATATATTTTCTTAAATTGTCGATATGATTTTTACATCGAAAGGATGTAAAAAAATCAAAATTTATAATTGATATGAGAAATAGAGAAAGTTTGATCGGTATGAAAGGTGATAGAGCATAACGAAAGAACACGATTATACCATATATATCCTATTGGATAAATTGCAAAGAAGCGAGACGAATTTCGATCCGGTCCTCCTCCACAAAGAATCGGCCGTGACCGTCGAATAGAGAGAGAAAGAGAGAGGGAGGGAAGGGGGGGAGGGAGGGAGGGATGGGGGCCCTTTGCCTCTTTGGCAAACGTCGACGCGATAACTACCGTGAGGATTTCTCCTCCCTTTACCTCCACCCCCAGAGGCAAAAACAAATAATAATTTCGACGAAAGGACGAACGAACGAAGGATGAAGGAAAAGGGAAGAGGAAGTTTAAAGAAAAAAAAAAAAAAAGAAAAGAAGAAAAAAGGAAAAAGTAGGTGGGGGGGGGGCGGGAAGGGAGAAAAAATGGCAAATCGTCGGAACGTCCTGTGGGACGTCGTTCGAACCAATCTCGGCTTATTTCGAGACGACTATCGCAATTTTCGAAAATGCTTGGAGTCGGTCAGGGAACCGAAAAGGGCAAGGATTACAGGGCGCGCTACTCTCCGTCGTATTACGGTGTTGGTTTTCGAGCCTTTTGTGTTAAAAAGACACATGTAATCATCCCCTCCCCTTTCGTTTCTCTCTTCCACGGCTCCTATTTCTCTCTTTCTCTTTTAGTCGATAAAAAATAGAAGATAGAAAGAAATGGAGAAGCGGATCAATGAGCTGCAGTCGAGGGTTGGCCACCGTCTGCCCCTTTTTCGCTCGTTCCAAGGAAGCCCAAGGGCAACCGAACGAGAATCGCAAGCAAGATTGTAGAAGTTTCTTCTAGGTATCCTTTTTCCTCTCTCTCTCTCTCTCTTTCTCTCTCTCTCTCTCTCTCCCTCTCTCTCTCTCTCTCTCTCTCTCTATCACCATCTTTCCGTTGGTGCCTCTATGTGTTTCGTGAGTTTGCATAGAAATTGACGAAAGTTCGGCGAAGGATCGTTCGATCCTTCGATCGATCGGTCGATCGTCAAATGGGGTTGATCGAAGGTAGCAAAATCATAGCTTGTATTTTCGAACTCTTGATTTTTCTTCTTTTCAACGGCTACTTTATCCTTCGCATGAGATAGATTATTTGGGAAGATTCTTTTCAGACGGTATCGAGATTTTTATCACGAAAGGATAAGAAAAAGGAAAAAAAGGAGATATAATTTTATGGTATCAACTAGTATGATAACTTATGAAAATGTTAGTAAAATGGATTGAAAATAAATCATAAATTACGAGGAACAACGTCATTAAACTTTGGCAGGTGCTTCTTCTTCTTCTTCTTCTTCTTCTTCTTCTTCCAAATGGATGAAGAAAGAAAGAGAAAGAAAATGTTCACTGGACGACTCTCTAAACGTGCTCTTTGACTTGAACATTTTGTACAATTTATCTTCGAGCGATGGCGTGCGTCAGAGTGAAGGTGTTAACTCGAAGCGCCGACAAAAGGAACGTTTTATACGAATATCCTCTTGTTGCGTGCATCTAAAGTAAAAGAGAGAGAGAAAGAGAGAGTTAGAGAAAAACAATGAGAGAAAGAGAGAGAGAGAGAGAGAGAGAGAGAGAGAGAAAGAGATCAAGAATGAAAATTGCCAAAGCTTTTTTCGTACCAGTCCAAGTATGTTTTTGAGGGATACGATTTGTTTTTGCCAGGCCAATCGATTAGGCTCGGAAACATTCTCGGAGATATAAATTCCAATCTTTCGTGTGTCGGAAGATGAGAAAGAAATAAAAGAGGATAGTAGGAAAGAAAGAAAGAGACAAAATGATCGCAGTCCTGTTCGCAGCACAAATTCATTTCTGGCCAAACTGGCAGCTGTGTGGTTCGCTCGTGCGATCGCGTAGCCTCTTTGGTAGCTTTTCGAGGCTTACGACTGGCACGATTATGTCGTGTGACGAAATCCTTTCGGTAGGTGGGATGAGAGAAAGAGAAAAAGAAAAAGGAAAAGAAAAAAAAGAAGAGAAAAAAAAAGGAACGAAGGAAAGAAAGAAAAAGAAAAGGAAAAAGATCGACGGCCATCGTTGGTTCGCTCTCGTTTCATTTAGCATTTTCTCGCCTGCTTAAATAACATCGAAGAATAAGATGAAAAGGACAGAGAGAAAAAGAGTAAGGGACAAAATAAGAAAGAAAAATATAGACTGGAGCACCTGCTGAACGGAAGGAGAGACAACGACGACGAAGATTCGGAGTGCTGCTGCGGCCATTAAGCCGAATCGTGGGTTAATCGCCGTTGCTGATGGAGCCACTTCTTGAAATCACGCATCGACGTGAAACGAAAGGTCCTTCTCTTCTTCTTCTTCTTCTTCTTCTTCTTATTCTTCTTCTATATCTTCTTATTTTTCTTCTTCTCACACCGGCTAAAGTATTCTCGAATATCGAGACACACCGTCGAGAGATCGTTTCAATCCGGATTCATCTTTGGTATATTTAATAATGAGAAGAACGGAAGTTCTTCTCCCATTTTTATTTTCATTTCGATTTCGACGAATATTACAAATTTCAAATGTCAAATTTATATTTGTATTTTGTCAGATCTATTTGTATTTTATTTCTAATTGCGTAAATGTATTTTATTCGTCTATTGAAAAAAAAAAAGAGAAAAAAAAAAAACAAATAGATTATTAGTATGAAAAACAAGGACAATAATAATGATTCATTGGTTATATTTATTTCCATTAATTTTTTTTTTTTTTTTTTTTTTGTTCTTATTCATTGAGAACAAGAGAAAGTTTTTGTGATGGATAATTCGATCAACACAAGTAATATTTTCCAGTCATCATGAAAGGAATGGATAAGCACATTAAATTTAGCCGATCGGAGATCGAAACATAGAATTTAAAAAATGATCTTGCGTATCACGCAAGCAGAAGATTGCTCAAGCTTATTTGAGGCTGCCACTTTGTTGATAAAGATCTTACGTACTTTGGAAAAATCGCTCGACGTCCTGACGAAGACGGAACAGTGATCGATGGAAGGTATGGCGCTAAAGTAACGCCCACTTCGTTCGGTTAATTAAGGGTTAAGAGAACGATACAAAGTTACTCGTGTGAGCCTAAATAATTGTATATCGTATGAAATATTGTTACGTCTTTCATTATCGAAAAATAACAGTGTTCTGCATCGAAATATTTTTACGTTTATCTAAGAAGGGAGGAAAAATAAAATCAGGAATAACTTTAAATAATTTTATAATCGTTCATAGATATTCGAATAGATTCTAAATTGAATAGTTTCCAAAGAGAATAAAATATTTATACGTCAAGTTATTAAGATAGATAAGAAATTTTGATGAAATCGTTCGTCGAACCTTCGACAGGCAGGGTCATCATGACATCACAGCGATAAATTAAAAAAAAAAAAAAAAAAAAAAAAATAAGTAAGAAAAAAGAAAAGCTTGTGAAAAATTTTAAATAACTTTATAGTACATTCCAAATCGAAATCGTACGATATAGAAGTAGATAAATTTGTATACGTCGAGCTGCAAAAATAAGTAATAGATTTTCATAAAAATCCTTTTTCAAACCTTCGACACGTAGGGTGGCACGATATCACAGCGATAAATCATGTAAGAGAAAAAAATGGGGTAGCATCGATCCTCCACGCCCTCTTCCAACGCATAGATCATCGTCGATGGCTCGGAGCGATCCTCGAGGTGACGCGAAATCGTCCACGATCAAACAGCAGACACCATGGAACGTTCCATGGGTTAACACAATTTCGCAGACCAACTGCCTTTCAAGACGCCCTCATTCTCGCACTACGTAGATCGCATTTAGGGCAAGCTGCATGTTTCTCTTCCTTCTTCTTTCGAAAGAAAAAAAGAAAAAAACGAAGGAGCCTAAGGACAGCGATTCGCTCAAGATGAGCATCTCGAGAGTGCACTACCAACATGATCGAGTGCATCGCTTCGGGCTTGCTTGCATAGTCGCACCAAATTCCATTTCGAGTTCTCTCTCTCTCTCTCTCTCTCTCATCTCTTATTTTTTTTCCCTTTCTTTATTTAGTCCAAAAATAAAGTTCCCGAAAATATTATTGCAAAAAATATATTTTCGTTAATTTATATTACTTTAATAACATTAATTAAAGTAAAAGGATTTAATCATTTTAATCATACATGTTTGCAAATCAAAAGAAGAAGTTTTTCGGACGATATTTTTGAAAAAAAAAAAAAAAAACACCTCTCGTGCGTTAATTTATATTACTGTAATAATACTAATTGAAATTATGCATCATTTATGTTTGATAATTGTAATAATACTTGTCCGTCACTCGATAATAAAATATCAATTTGCGATAATGAATTTTGTGATCAATTGCAACGATTAGCATAATTAATTTCTTGTCGATGATCTCAGAGATAGATCCTATAGATTCTGTTTTTTTGTTTTGTTTTCTATAAGAGACGAAGATCGATCGTTAGAGAATAGTCAATAAAAAAAAAAGAAGAAGAAGAAGAAGAAGAAGAAGAAGAAAAAAAAAAGAAAAAAAGGAGGAGTAAAATTTTTTACATTGATCGGCGGTCACAACGGACAAACGAGAAAGAACTGAGCTCGTTCCGTTAACGGGTTGCAATTAAGTCGTTTGGAAATTGCAAGAATACCAGAAGAAGTGGGTCGATTATCCGACATTCTTTGGCGGCTCGTATCGCTACTCGTACGCCAATGCGACTTAATTGACCATACTGTTTGATTTTACGATATGGCTTAATTGTCGGCGCCGAGTTACGAACTACCAACGATAAATGGCAAAGGACAACGATCGCCGTTAACTTTAGATTGAAATCGCAATGCCGACAGTCTTGCGCGCAAACTAAACGGGAATTTGCGAACGCGCGAACAATTTACAGAATTTAATAGATACTAACGTCGATTTCATTTATTGAAAGATTTTATCCAAGTATACGTTTTGGTTCTATAAATTAATCTAAATAGCCATGAATAATCGTCGTTTATGAATGATATTCATTTTCATAACATGAAATTATATTATTACTTGATAAATTTCAAACATATAGTACACATGTTTTTAAATAAATTTAAATAAATTAATTTTCTCTCGTAAATTTATTTATACTTTGATAACTATGATAAGATTTAATTTATTGATATAACAAAATGTATAAATTGAAAATATTCGATTATTGATATTTTTACATCTATGTATGTATAAGAATATTGAGAGAAACATAGATAATTAATCTTTCGTAGAGTTAACTAGAACATTAATAATGCTTTACGAGTTTCGATTCGTAGCAGAGTCATCGAGAAGCATCGAAGTAGGGAGAAACTCAACTTCATTAATGCATTCTCATGAAGAGTACTCGGTATTCGAATTACTCGATCCAGTATCCTCGATCTCGTTTATTTCCTTTTAACAAACGATGAGATCTCATTAAGGCTGTTCATTATACCTGGTTTTATAATGGTTTACGCCAACAATTAGTACAGGTATAATTCTTGAACGATTTTGATGAACAAAATCTGATTTTAAAGAGGAAGATTCGAATGAGGATATGCCTATATAGAATTTTTCATGAAGCTTTATTCTCTTTCGCAAAAAAAGTCGCAAAAAAAAAATAATATTTTTTCGACAATACTTTATGAATAAAAAATGAAAGCTTTTTAAAAATCAATAAAAATGAACGTTCTCATTGTTTCATCAAAAAAAAAAAATAAAATAAAATAAAAAAAAATCCTTTAATCTAATTTTAATTAAATATCATAATGCCAATGCTTTACATCGTTAATAATACTATTAGAAATAAATAAATTCGATATAGTGAAATTCTATGGTGGAATATTAAGTATACAAATATTGCGATTATAATGAAGATTTTGTCAATAATATGACAATTACTTGATGAAGTATTAATTAATGAATGATATAGCTTGTAATTTTTATTTAGAATTAGTCAGTTATACTGTCAGATTATTTACAATTTGTTAGATATCAGTCATTGAAATAATACGTGGTTTGAATGAAAAGTGACGAATCTGTTGTCTTGAAAGTCTTGATCAAATGTGTGATTTGATTGAATGATGGAATACTTTTTCTTTTGTTTTCTTTTGAAATCATCCACTTTTTTTTTTCCTTTAAAACTTCCTACTCGAAAGAGTAGAAGTCGTCTCAGAGTGAACTCGCGTCTTGGCACTCCTCCGCTCTGCCAATTATTCCTTGCCACACGTCGAGAGAATGGGCACTGATGGTGAGCAGGGCACCGCGAAAGAGGCGTAGGGTCGTGATAAATCTCCCTCGAGGAGAGAAAAAACTAGCTGCCCAAAAATATATGCACGCCGGAGATGGATGGGTGGAGTGCAAGGGCGGTGCCATGCCAGCAGCGAACTCTTTCGTCTCAGTTTGTTTCTCAACATTCTTCTTTCCTTCTTCTACCCAACCTTCCTCTACTTCGAGATAGATAGAGAGAGAGAGAGAGAGAGAGAGAGAGAGAGAGAGGAGGAGGAGGAGAACGTGTCTACTTTTTGTAAATTTTTTAGCGATTGAGCGATTAGAGAAGGCAGACGCTCTCGTCGACTTTTTTATCTCTCTCTCTCTCTCTCTCTCCCTCTCTCCCTCTCTCTCTCTCTCTCTCTCTCTCTCTCTCTCTCTGTTTCTTTTTCCTCTTATTCAGAATAGTTTCTTACCATCAAATTATTTCCTCCAAAGTTCACGATATATTCGTTTTTTAATATGAATTGAATGCAAGAAGCAAAAAGAGAGAACGAGAGAGAGAGAGAGAAGTTCTTCAATGAAAATTTAAATACTCAGCAGTCTGACGAGAGTATCTTTTTAAGTATTTCAAATAAAGGTACTCGTGAAAGGAATCTCTATCTTTATTTTTTTTCATTCATATATATCGTGCCTAAACGTCGTTCATCGCCAGCTGCCTTGGTTAATGGGCAGAAGCGCGTCAGGATGGTCTTAAAATCGTCTCGTTAGTCGGTGATAACGGAGGGACTGTATATCGATTTGAACGCATAAAGAGAGAAAGAGGGAGAGAGAGAGTGAGTAAGAATGAGAACAAATAAAAAGAGAAAAAGAAAGAAAGAGAAAGAGAACGAGTAGGTGAGGAAGTGAGAATACAGAAGAAGATACTTAAAAGTCGCTCGTAAACGCGTTATAAATACGTGAAGCAGTCTCGTGGTTACTACATGAGATGTTCTTCATTCTATCTCTTTCTCTCTCTCTCTCTCTCTCTCTCTCTCTCTTTCTCTCTCTCTTTCTGTCTCTCTGTTCACTTTTGAAAAATCCCACTCGTTATGTATTTCGTTGGCACACCTGTATTTAACTTTTGCTCCGAGCGAAACATTTTTACCGGAAGCTCGAAAGGCTTTTCGTTGAACGCTTTTCCCAAATGTCGCTACCTCCTACAAACTAATTTTGAGCTTGTTCTTACAAATGAAAGGGTTCGCCGCATCCTCGTTCTACCATGACCACCGCCTATGTTTAAATATTTATCCTACTTGAGAATGGAAAGGGTAAGAAGGGAGTAGGATTTCTACTTTGGAAAATTTCTAAGCTTTTCTCTTTTATAATGAACAATTTTCGAAACTTTCGAGAACAACTTATTTATTCCTTTTGAAGTATAAGAATATCTCATTTTTATTATTTTATTATTTTACCTTTATGAAAAATAATGTATTGAAAATGGAAGCTTATAAAATTATATATATATATATATATATATATTTTTTTTTTTTTTTTTTGTGTAAATTATATTATCACTTTTAAAGTGAAAAATTTACATTTTGTTTCAACATCGATTTATTAATATTCGCGTTAAAATAATTTCATACAAAATCAAATTAACAATGTCCGAAAATTATTTTATTGACGTTGATTGTAATCAAGTTATCAAGAAACATTTAATCGATTGTATCTGCATTTTAATTGTTATTATTTCAAATAAAATAACCAATCGATATATCGACAGTTTTTACAATAATCAATGTAACCTCGTTCTTTATTCAAATTCTGAGTACTTGAGATGTGTTTGAACACCGGTCATTGTCTTCACAACGTCCTTCCACTTCTTCTTCTTCTTCTTTTTTTTCTTCTTCTTATTTTCTTTTTTCTTTTTTTTTTTTTCCCTTTGTTTCTCTTTCTCATCGCTACCGCAAGAAAGGATGAGAGGAAGGAAGAAGGCGAGTCGTTTCGTTTGGAGATAAGAAGTCGACGAAGTTAAAAGCCTACCGGTGCCTCGTCTCGACTTGACTTGCCTTGCGAAAAGCACTTTTTACAATTTCGTTCGTGAAAAGAGGCGAGACGAGTCGAGTGCTTTCCTTCTTCGAACAATTCTTTCTTTTCTGTAAACAGGCGCTGTTGAATTGTTAACAACTTTTATGGAAATTAATTCGCAGGAAGATTAAAAAGAAAGAAGGAAAAAGAAATAAATAAAAAAAAAAAAAAAAAACAAGAGACAAAAAAAGAAGAAGAAGAAGAAGAAGAAGAAGAAGAAGAAAAAGAAGGAAAGAAACAAGAAGGAAGCAAGAAGAAAAAGAAAAAGAAAAATCAGAGTGAGATTCTTTATACGATTAATTCTTATTATATGAAATTTTATAAATATTAATATTATTCACGAATAATTCAAGACAAATTTCAAATTGTATTTCTCTATACGTTTAATTATTTTATTGGACTTCAAAAAAAAAAAAAAAGTTTTATTATTTTAATACGAATAATATCCATAGAGATCGTTGGAACTATCGTATCATCGAATGAAATAATTGATTATATTTGAATAGAAATCGAGTAGTCGCTAAATTATCTCGAAACTGGTGTCGGAAACTTCGTGGAACATCGAGAATCGCTCCATTTAGTTGCAACGATTCGAAGAGACCGCTAAGAACGTCTTATTTGGATAGCCAATATTTGACTTTTGACAGATTCGAGCGGGAACTGTGGTACTCCGACAGAGACTGCCGCCGTATGTTTGCAGTCGGCCTTCGGTTTCGCCTGCCGGCAGGTTGATTTAGGATTTAAGGATTTTTGCGTTTGTTGTTCAAAGATCACGTGAATAAATATACTCGAGATGATTCCACTATTTAGACTTTCTAGAGGGTGGTCCGTACTAAGGAACATTTCAAAGATCATAACTTTGTTGGAGCTCTTATTGTTATTATAGTTGTGTGTATAATTAAATAACAATAACAATAATAATAATAATAATAATAATAATAATAATAATAATAATAACAATAACATTTCATTCAATTTTACGTTCATACAAAATTTTGGATTTTGCACATTGCATAAAAGTACTACTTTATATTTAATATTCAACAAAAAAGAACAAGTTTAGCGAGAGACAAAATAACATAGGACGAATGAGGAGAGTTCAGGATGAAGGACTTCGAAAAGAGATAAAAATCTTCATCGAGGAGGAAACCGGTGGTAGGTCTTGATGTTTGGATAGTCTTTAACTGACCATTACACCTGAATGGAAGATCCTAAAATGATGGAAAGGGCATTCGCTCCGTCCGGCTCTACTTCCTGTCAAACTCGAATAGTAAGATCTACGTAGGGTCGAAACGAAATATAACAGTTCCTTTCTACCATTTCTCTTCATAATTTCTCCATCTTAGTGAATGAAAAAAAAAAAAAAAAGTAGAAAAAGAAGAAAAAGATTTCCACGTATAGTTTCCGACGTAAATTCCTTTTGATTCCTATCCGTGAATGAATTCAAAATGAATGAATCTGAAAGAACGTGTAAAAACTAAAAAATATCTTTCGTCGATGTTAATATTTCGAAATATTTTAAAACCTATCACATGATCTAGAATTATTCATTGTAGAAAAATAGATCAAACAATGTAATCTTCTATCTCACTCTTCGTCCCTTATGATTCTTGAATGTTACAAAGAATTTATTCGACCGTATATTTTACAAGAAGAATATTTGCAACGTCAGGGAACTTGCAAATTGTAGAAAAGTTTCGTTGTCACTGTAAGGATCGTTTCCATGAAATCTTCAATCGATCATTCGAAAGGATCAGTGTCGTGAACCGTTGCTCCGTTTTCGTCGCTTGGAAAAGCGAGGCTGAAAATACGGTGACATAACGCAGCCTGTAAACGTTGAAAAGGCATTCATGAATGAGGGGTATAGGAGAGAGAGAGAGAGAAAGAGAGAGAGAGAGAGAGAGAGAGGGAGATGATGGAGCGGGGGAAAAAATGAGGGCGGTTGAAGGCACACCACCTTCTTTCATCTTCGTCCTACTCCTACGAATTCATCCTTTTTTTTCCCTCTCCTTAGCAACGAAGGAACGAGGACGACCTGCTGCCATTGCCTTTACCCTCGACAATGCGTACTCATTGTAAAGATCCTGTTTGTCGAGAAGGCTGCCGCTGCCGATGCTGATGTCGATGCCAATACCAATGGTGCTGCTTACCGAGGACGTTTCCCTATAAGAAGAAGGAAAAATTCTACGAGCTGAACCTATTTTCATGAGTAGTGGTAGGGATGAGGGTCGTGTGGCCGCACGCGTGTTTATTTAGGATCATCCCTCGGTGGGCCATCGGCTAATTCTACCGAACCCGTGCAAATCCTTCGAAAAAAGGACTGATACGGATTAAAGTTCTTCCGGTACGCTGGTTACGCTGCTTAAAATCGATTGAAAGTTGCAACCTTGCGAATATTCTATACCAATGTCGAATCGTATAATTTTTTTAATACGACTGAAATAACATACAATCGTATAGTACAATAATGTAATATTATTTGTAATTGAAATAATCGAACAAAAATTTTATCTATCTTCGTACATTTGGAAACAACTTAACCATGGTATAGCGTTACTTTGGATTTTCTTTGCAACGAGCTGTTAGATTGAGCCTAATCGACTTCCGTTCGATAAATCAGCGGCGTCGGTAACAAGAGGAACCTAACTCCGCCCTTTTTCAGTTCCTGTTTGACGTCCGATCACATTTGCTTGGTGTCCAGTTTCGGACATCCCACTTGTGGTCCAGAAGTTCGCCAGTAACGCTGGTCGAGTCGAATTTTTCACCGGAATGTTCCTTTTTTTCTCTTCTGTTTCTTATTTCTCTTTCTTAACTGACGTTGTCCAGATCATTCGAGATGTGGTGGTTCATTAGAAATGTTCGAAGGACACTTGTGGCTTCGCACACCTGCCTTTCTTTCTCTCTTCCTTTTTTTTTTTTTTTGTCATACGTTTCTTTTTCCAATCCAAATGAATATATTCGTTTTAAAAATCATCTGCATGGGAACAGGGCGCATATAACTTTTGTATAACGAATCTCAAACGAGATACACGATAAGCGAATCTTTCGCCGATCATTTCCGTTCGATTAAAATCACGTTCGCGGCTCGTAACAATCGCTAACACGATTCCGAACAATTTCATTGGTGAACACCTACGTACGTTTGTCGTAAAATCGTATCCGTCCGAACCCTTTTTTACAGTAAATCGTTTGCAATAAAATGAAATCGCTATCCAACGAGAACGAGAGAAGGAGAGAGACAGCGAAAGAAAGGTGGACACACAAAGCCAATGAAATTGCAATATTCGTATCTTCTCTCTCTCTCTCTCTCTCTCTCTCTCTCTCACTCCTTCTCTCTTTCTCTGTATTTTCGCTTATCGAAGCGAGCCACGTGCAACGAGAAACGATCTTTTCGTTTGGAACATTTAAAAGATGTCGACTCAAGAGTTCCGGTTTTTTTAAGGCGTTGTTAGAACCTTTGTCAAAAAAAATAATAATAATATTTCTTTAATTAAATCGTTAAAAAAATTTTGTGAACTCTCCAAGTACTGACTATACGATTGAACATCAAAATTTTATGTATTTCATCTTTCCTTTTCTCATCGAAAGATATCTAGTTTCTTTTATTGCAAGTTATATCTCACGCAAAGAAAATATATATATATATATATATATTTTCTTCGGTCCGTTGTATGCAGATTAAATCGTGAAACTCATTGTCATTCGTACTCGATACGAGAAATATCGAATTCGATCTCGTTGTCTCGTAGAAATCGAAACGTATAATAGATATTTTACAATGAACGAGTCATAATAACGCTCGTTCACACTCACTTATCGTTGGACATAAGTTTCACCATAGTGGTTGCAATGATATCACGTACTTAAGTTGTTATTGTAGTATCAGTAGTAGTAGTAGTAGTAGTAGTAGTAGTAGTAGTAGTAGTAGTAGTAGTAGTAGTAGTAGTAGTAGGTGATGGTAATGGTGATGACGGTGGTGGTCTTTTCGTTTTCTTCAAGGCACATATGTTTTCATACATATAGTCGCAAAAGTGTCGAGTGTCCTTTCGAGAAAATAACGCGTCCGTTTAACTTCTTACGGCCTAAGGTATCCCGTAACTGAGTTTGAAGGAGAGGGAAGTGGGTGTTACGGGGTGTGCCTGAATCTTATACGTGATCCTTCGAATAACCGTAATAAAAGCCCACCAAGAATATCCGTTCGCGTTTCTGTGGAAGAAGCGTGTCTGCTAGGGTTGAAAAAAATTTCTCTGCCACGAGCGAAAGAGAAAGAGAGAAACTTGTGATACGCGTGGGTGTATGCTCAAGAGAATCCTCATTCTTTTTACAAAGGTGAATGGTCCTTACGTATATCCCGGAACGAAATAAATTCGAAGGAACGAATCTCTAACGAGGAACTCTTCTTATAATTTAACTATCTTATTACACCGTTCTATACCATTTCGGAGATCGTCTTGTTCGAGAGATTTATCTTATAACTTTAGGTATATAGAGTTACTTAATGATAGATTATATATTATAATAATTCATGTTAAATTATGAAGAAAAATATTTTATAGTCGAAACGTGTAATATCGCATTAAAATTTAGTTTCTATATATATATCTACGTATTTATTAAGTCACGAGAGATTACAAGAGATATTGAATATTTAGGTATATTTAAAAAAGATAACAAAAGTTGGCTCCATTTCAGTATTATTCCGATGTACATTTCATTGAGAACGAAAAAGAAGAAAGAAATGAGAATGAAATGCAAAAGGAGAAAAATAAAAAGAGAGATAGATAGATAGAGAGAAAGAGAGAGAAAGAGAGAGAAAGAGAGAGAGAGAGAGAGAGAGAGAGAGAGAAAAGAAATGCAAGAAGCGTGGTTCTTCTTTCTAAGGTTTTACGTGGCTAAGCCGCTAAGGGTAGTTAGACACCATTTTTCGAGAATGCATCGAGGGTCCGGAAGTGGGCGGAACTGCAGGCTGTGCGCTTTGGCATTGTATACAAGAACTAGGTTTTTTCTTCCTTCTCTCTTTTCCCTATCTCTTTCTCTTCCTATATGTATTATGTAGCGCCAGGGGCATGGTTACCAAAAAGGACATTCGATATCTGTAATACCGTAATAACAAGCACCACGTCATGCAGGACGTTTGGAGAAAAGCAAGAAGAAGACGGCTCCTTTTGGTAAGAAAGATAAAAAGAGAGAAGAGAAGAGACTAGTAGGAAAAATAAATTCGGCCAAGTGTAGTAGAGTTTCTAAAGTTCAAACATAAGTCCACGGTAAGCAGGAAATCGATTGGATCCTACGAGTTTCGCAATTCTTTCTTTCTTTCGAGGACACTCGAAACACTTGTAAAAACGTTGACCAGTTAGCCAACGTAAAATATCTATAAGACTTTTTTCCATCGGTACGTTTACATTAGATCGGTATTATCTACTCGTCGATCGATCGTTTCGTTCATCCTCCAATTCTTATCTTACTTTAAAAATTTAATCGTATTATTATTGTTCGTTTATCGATCAACTCTTGGACGTACTCGACTAAATGTGTTGAAGTTTTTTCCTTTTGAAGTGTTCTGTGCCGTCGGCTAAAAAATTGCAAACGTCTTCGATGTTATATTAACTCGCCACAAAAAGCCAATTTGGAGTACAATGGAGGGCCGCGTACGCACGCGGCCGAATCATCCACTCTGTTCGATGTATAACAGAGAAAGAGAGAGAAAGAGAAAGAGCGATAGAGAGAGAGAGAGAGAGAGAGAGATGAAGAAAGAATAAAAGAGAGAGAGAGAGAGAGAGAGAGAGAGAGATTTCGTCCGGAACGACGCGCGATCGGACTTGATTAAAAACGAGATTGCGGGAGCATGATTTCAAGGTGGAAGATTAGGCTCGGGCTTTTATTTGATTTGCAATTCCATTTTATCGTCGGTGTTGTTTTAAGAGGCTACCCTTTCAATGTGTACGTCAGTATATATCCAAAAGTCGATTTCACATAAGAGATCGATGATCTCTTTGCGGTTTCTTTCGGGCTACGGAGAAACCACGTGAATGTAATTCGAATGAAATTTTACTATTACCATCGTCCAATCGAACAATTTTGTGGGATGATTTAAACGGGTAATCGTTTGAAATTCGATTTAGACTTTTTCTTTTCTTTTTTTTTTTTTTTTTTTTTCTTGTATTCTTTTAAGAAAATTCAGAGATTTATTTATTCTTCCTTTTCATTCTTATTTAGAATAAACGCGAGTAAATTGCTTTGTTCGTTTTTTGATTTTAGTTTTCTTGATCCTTATTTGTTTCTTTCTTTCTTTCTTTTCTTTTTTTTTCTTTCTATAGAATTATATATTTTATATAATACATATAAATTAAAAAATAGAATAAATGTCGACTTTGTACGGGTGTTAAAAAAATTTCGAAAATATTTTGTTATGCCGTCTGTACATATTGTGACAGCAAGCATTGTCATTTCCAGTTCACATTCGTAGACTTTTAATGCTTTTGAATGAGCAAGAGCCAGATATAATCTCCTACCCTTTCTCTCTCTCTCTCTCTCTCTCTCTCTCTCTCTTTTACCCTTTCTGTCTGTCTAGAACTCATTCCGAACCCGTTTCTTTTCCAAGAGAAATTTGTGAATGGTTTCCCGCTGCGTCTCTTATTGCATACTCCTCGAACCGAATTAGAGCGAACGTTTGGAGAAAGGATTTGCTCTAATTCGCACACAGAATTCTTGCGAGGTAAACCCTGAATATTGTTACTTGCGACGACCAGACATTACAATACTCCTCGACCATTTGGAGATACGTTTATCGTTTTGACAATAGAAATGAACGAATTATCTTCAACTGGTTTCTTTAACGAATTCTTTCTCATTTCAGTTAGAAATGTTTTCGTTTGATATTAAATATATAAATATATATATATCGAGATCAATTTCAAAATTTCAAAATCAGTCTTATTACATAAAATCTGTAAAATTAAACCTCTCAAATTTTAAATATATATTAATTTAATTTAATTTTATGTAATTATGAAGTATTAATTAAATAAAAAAAGAAGAAAAGAAAAAGAAAGCAAAAAATAACAAAAAAGAAAAAACTAAATGTTGGATAAAAAGTATTTTCATAAGAACGTGATCGATGAAGAAGGTAAAGTAGAAAGAGGGGGAAAAAAAAAAGAAAGAAAATCACGGGTGGCAAAGCAAATACTGAAAAGCATAATTATAGCGGTGGTAGGAGGTGTAAGGGAAGGACGTGGAAAGACTAATTGCTCTGCACTGACGCCTACTCGAATCCTTTTAACTGGTATTTTGGAGCGGCACCCTTGGTGTCAGCTTTTCGTTCGGCTCGCAGAAGATTAGAAGTCTCATTAAGTCTTTGCGAAAAGGAAAAGAAAAAGGAAAGGAAAAAAGAAAAAAAGGACTCTACAACGTGAACAGAACATCAAAAGGAGGAGAGAAACGCCTTTTGCAACGTCGATAGTGGCAATAATAATTAGCAACGGCCTGGATACCGTGACGAATTTATTTTCGAAGAAAAGAGGATTCTCTCTATCGTTCGCGAGTGAATTCCGAAAGGAAAAAGTGAGACAGAAATAGATAGATAATGGGCTAGAAAAAGAGAAAGAAAGAGAGATAGATAGATAGAGAGAGAGAGAGAGAGAGAAAGGTGGAGCAAAAGGGTGTGTCGTGGTATCTTCTCGTAACGAGGGTAATATCCAGTTTTGAGAATGACTGGCCAAGGGACGCGTGACTCGCGCCATATGTCTCGCCGTGTTCTCGAAGAAACAAAAGGGAAGAGCTCCCATTCGGCTCGCTAAAAACTATTAACGGAAAGCAAAGAACTTTGCCGTCGTTCCGTCCAACTGTTAAGGGTAGACCATCCTGCAAAAATGATTTTCTTGCTACTCGCTGAATATCTAACAATTTAACCGTGAAGAATTTCTCTACGCTCGCGACAGATGTCGCAAAATTAGTTATATTTCTTCGGCTTTAATCAAAATAATAATAATTCACGATTAAAGTGATCTTCCTTTTCGACGTGTAAATATTTAATAGGATGAGATTTTTAATATAATAGAAAAATAAATTATGAATGAAAGTGTATTAGATAATTGCATTTAAATAATCATTCGAAGTAGCTCATATGAAATTAAGATAATGGAATTATTGACTGAAATATTGAACGAAAGAAAAACTATAAGGTCGACGAAAAAATGATTTTTAAAGAAATGATAAGAATTAACTGTACTTGAATAACAGATGAAAAAGAAGAGAAGTTCTCAGAGAGAAAGAGAGAGAGAGAGAGAGAGAAAGAGAGAGATGAGCACGCGAGCAAAGGAAGGAACGCCATTATGTTGGAGGCACATTTTCGAGGTGGATCCCCTAAGGCCATAGGCCGTCGAATCCCCGCGGCGTGCTGCAAATAAATTTCGCGACTCCCCATAAATAATTAATAGATTCGTTACGAGGGCGCGTGTAAATCATCGACCGACGCATGAGTCTCGACCCTTCTCTCTTTCTCTCTCTCTCTCTCTCTCTTTCTCTCTTTCTTTCTGTCTGTCTTTTCGCTTGTTTTCTTTCTTTCTCGTCTCCACGTCTCCGCCTCCGCGAAACAAGAGAGAAATTCACGAGGAAACGACTCGTCCGTTTTCGACAGTAAAATCCTGCTTCTACGAAGACTCGTTGCATTTATTTTATCCCTTTTGTACAACCATTCGTTCGTATTTTTTTTTCTTTTTTCTTTTTTCTTTTCTCTCTTTTCTCTCTTTTCTCTTCTTCTACGAAATTCAATTTACTTCGTCGTTATTGTTAAATATTCATCTTGGTTATATACTATATATATATATATGTATGTATATATGTACATATATTATTATTAATAATGATAAGAAGACTATAAAGAGTATGAATCTTATTTATTTTATTGAAAATAATTGTTTTGATAAAATTCGAATATTAATGATATTAATTTGCATTTGTATTAATCAATGGGAAAAATGTCAAAATATTTTTAACTCTATCAAGATCAATGATCCTTATTCTTCAATTCGGAATCGCGAAGAAAGTCCTGTCTCCGTGAGTGGTGAAGGCAGGTGCGCGTTCTCCTTTTCAGGATACGTAATTTGCCCTCGACCTACTGTGCCCTGCCAGGTCAGATTCTTCGCGGTGAAATAGTGGCATAATGGACGTCCGAAGAGAGGTTCGTCTTCTTCTTCTTCTTCTTCTTCTTCTACTTTTTCTGCTTCATTCTGCAGTAAGCTTTCCGAATCGAAGAACCTATCATTATCTGGCGCAAACCGGAAGCACGACGCCTAGGGGGCCGATGAGATCCATCGAAATCGAACGATCTAGAAGAGTCTTTGCAACAGCGGTGACTTCTGAAGAGATCCTTTCTCAATCTATCCAAGTCTTTGAAATTGGATAAGGAACATAAAATTCGATGTGTGGTCTTTCCCTTTCTTCTTTCTTTTTGCCGAGTAAATTGCCTTCCTATTCTATCGAAGACATTGCAACCTAGTCAAAAGGACGAAACTATTTCTCTTTTTAATCCTGTTTTTATCGTCCACCTTCGATCGACATCTGTGTCCCATCAAACGCAACCACGTGATTATCCATTGTTAGTTCGGCTTATTATCGGATGAAATCTTATGATTTGAACGAATGGGATATGTTCTGCAGAATCAGGATAACTATGAAAATCGTAGGATCTATTTCCTTTTTTGTCTCTTTTGTATGTTTTTCTTTTTTTTTTTTTTTTGTTTCTTTTAATCTAATCGTTTATCGTTTATAGGAATTTAATTGAAATCGTGTGACACATGATTAGCTTATCGTATTAAAACATCATCAGACTTCTTTCACGCGTCACTTATAATTCAAATTATTTGTAAAAATTCTATTCAGATGATCAATAAGATTTTATTCAATTTAACAGCAATTTGAAACGAATTATAATCACGTGGTACGAAGTATATAATACAAAATCCATATGAAAAAAGTTTGATACCGTAAAAGGTGGAAGTCGTTCCCGATGAACGGAGCTCTCGAAAAGATTTCGACGGGATGAACGATAGTACGGTTGACCGATAAAAAAGGCAAAAGGGTACCGGGTGGAAGCAATAAAGCGTAAGACGGTGCTTTTCTTGCTGAAGCCCATGCCACGGCATTACGAGTTGGCATTTCTGGTGCGACACGGCAATTGGAACTCTGGCAGATGTCCGACGCGATGCTGACATTCCGGGCATCGGCCACGATGATTTCCCGTCGATGGCATCTTAAAATTACTCAGTTAACCCTACACTTTCGCGAGACGTGCTTTTATCCTTATTAGTACGACGATTCGTATCAATTCACGCTACTTTTTTATTTATTATTTTAACGTTTTCAGTAACAAAAGAAAAAAAAGAAAAGAAAGAAAAGAAGAAAAATCTTACATTATAGATGGCATTGAAATATTTCATCGAAGAAAAAAATTAAACAAAATTAATTGATCTCTTGAAAGAATCCAATTTTTGAGATAGACAGAGAGAGAGAGAGAGAGAGAGAGAGAGAGAGAGAGAGAGAGAGAGAAGAAAAAAATAGAAAAGATTTCAAATTTCTCCCTGAATGTTGGCAACCATTCGAGCTTCGAGGTAATACGGGACACTTTGAAACTCCATTTGAAATTCACTTGCAAACTTAATTAGATCGAAGTTCCTATGAGTTGGTGTACTAACGTTAAAACGTTTACAGTTAGGAGTTACACCCGAAGAATTTCATGAGGTATTCGTTCGCACGGATTGGAGAGCGAACAGGAAATTCAAATTCAAAGTCGAATGTGAATTGCAATGTACCCGAGACTATATAATGTGGATGTTACATTACGAAAACAGGATTCTCCTGTACGAGACCGGGATTATACGGGTCCGCATATGTAAGTAGCTTTCTCTCTTTGTAAAGCATAAAGATGGAAGCGAGTACAAGATGACAGAGGATTTAGTTGTTTCGTTGTCTTAACCTTTGCCACCATTCAAAGATATTTTTATTTGTTTATCAAAAAAATTCAATGGAGAACCTGTTCGAGAAATGTTTGAACATAAATCAACTCATGGCTCGCAATAATTTTTATTACCTATCCATAAAAATTTCTCTTTGATATTTTACAATAATTTTATATTCACGTACTTTACAAAGCGCAATGGGGGAAAAAAAGAAAAAGGATTAATATTTATTAATATTTTACTCGTGATAGTGTGAACGAATGCGGAAAGGGAAAATCGATCGTTATCGATATAAATGACAAATTTCATGGGAAAGCAAATTGATCTCGCCTTTTCTGTCGAACAACAGCCAAACGTTATGGTCGTTGATCGCACCAAAGTTATTCGTCGGGACCGAATCAGGCCGGGCCTTTTCTTTTCCCTGCGAATTATTATCTTCCGTCGGCTCTTACAAGAGCCGCATAAGAAAAAGTAAAATTGCCCTGTACTTACAAATGATGGTCCCGAAACGAGCGACAAGACGCGCCGCAGCGACGGTGAAAAACATTTCGAGGCCGTTACGATGAAAAAGGATCTCCTCGAGAACGTGGTTCCTTATGAAAGGAGAATTTCGGCTAAAACGTTGCGTTTTATTATTTTATTCGCATTCTTTTCTAAACGATTGAAATTTCGTAAAACAAAAGGTGACAAAAAGAAGAAAAGAAAAGGAGATTAATTTTATATTTGTTTTATGAAAATATCTGAACTAATTGAACTCGTCAGAAAATTTCATAGTTTATAATAAACATATAAGTATAAACTTATGCACCAACATTACGCAACCATATATTATAATAATTTCGATGCCGAAGGAGAGCATGATCGACACACCCAGTTAAGCGCGGATACTTTAACGTAATCATTCTCATCATATAGCTTATGTCGTTGTATCGCCAAACGAGTTTCAAAGGGGCGGATCAATTTCGTATTAAACTTCGTTGAAGTTGAATCATATCGATACGAACAAAGATCTATGACAATTAAGAAAAGTTTTTTTTAATAATAATATCAGAATGATAAAAGTCATGAGTAAATTCGTATAGGAATATCGTATGAAGGATACGATAACATCATTTTATTCGACAAATGTTGATAGAACAAAATGTAAAAGTATTTATAAAACCGATGACAGGAAGATGAGACCAGTTAAAAACTTCATCGTTCCCTTGGATCGAAGTGCGGAGAGCGATCGTTAGCAGATCGAAAAGAAACTTTTCTTAACGTACCATGACAAGAAGGGAGCGAGAAAGCGATATCCAAGATGACAGGCAAGCGCATTAATTCTAATTAACTGGCATCCATTCGCACGTCTCACCGAGTTCGTCGCTATGGATTGGTGGATATAAAGAGTGAGGGAAAAGAGAATGGAACTACTTTCACGTGGGTACTATATACGCGTTATGGATCACGTTACGCGTGCCTTTATCTCTCTCTCTCTCTCTCTCTCTCTCTCTCTCTCTTGCTCTCTTGCTCTCTTTCAACAAGCACCTGTAATACACATTCTACGTTCGCGTGACTACGTTCGATCTTTCGCTTGTTTTTCTCATGGAAATTTTTACGATTGTCAATGGCCCGAAGTCCAATCGAGAATAAATAAATAAATAAAACTATGGTAATCTCGTGACATTTGACTTCGTTTATTTATAACTTCTCGGAGCTTTAATCGTCCTCATTAAAACACATTTATTTATGCACTTCACCTTCCGCGAGAACGCGAGCCACATCGATTACGCGCCCGCGAACTCTCTCATTGATTTTATTCTCTTACAACGTCCCGCCAGTTGCATTCATTAGCGTCATATTTCGGCGGATAATCGCATCGCAAGCGATTCGTTATGCGGCCATTCCGTACGGCCCACGGTCAGTATCTTAATGAGCCCTCGACGATCGTGAAAATCACTTATCGGCGTATATATCGTAACGATCGGACGTTTTTAAAGAACGCTATTTTACTTCGCTTAACGACGTCGATTGTATCTTCTCGTGATCGTAAAGCATCCTATTACTTACGTATGCGTGACAACTTCAATGCTATATTAAAAATATGAAACTGTCTCGGATATCTTTTTCTTTCTTTTTTTTCTTCTTCTTCTTCTTCTTTCTTCTTCTTTCCTCTTCTTTCTTCTTCTTCGCCGGAATAACTATCATGGGTATTTTTTATTCATTTATTTTTTTCTTTTTCTTTTTCTTTTTTTTCTTCCTTTTTTATTTCACAATTAAAATCATAACATTAAGGATTTCACACATTTATAATTATAACATTTATAATTATAACATTTGAGCACTTGAATAATATCGAGGATAGGAAGAAATTGACTTTTCCATAACGATTTTCCCGTCGTATCAAAAGAAACACATTTATTTAAATCATTTTACTATGAAATTATTATTGCCATTAGAGCAATACGAGTTAGAATTACGATTTAGAATCAAAGAGTATTCTTTTCTTTTTCCTTTACGACATCTTGAATTTGCTTCTTAGCTGACACTTCAATTGATTAATCGATATAAATTAATTAGAGAATCAGTAATTGTAAAATGAAAAAGAAAAAAAAAGGAAAAAAAAGGACAAAGTAAAGAAAAATAAGAAATTAACAACTCGGTGTAGAATTTTATTGTATTTATATAGGGGGAAAAAAAAAGAAAAAGAAAAAAAAAAAAATAAGAAAACCATGATCAACAAAGATCGTGGATGGAAATAGGAAGGACGTAAGGATATGAGGAAAGGTATGAGTGGTAAGGAGAAGGGGAGAGGGTAGAGGGAAGGATTGGTGTACAGTCTGATACATCAAAGAAGAGATAGAAAGAGAGAGGAGAAGATGGCCACCCCCCCCCCACCCCTCCAGAGGACAGTCGTGGCATGGCTCGATTTCGGTGCGCAGCAGGCAGGTGTTCGAGTCCGGCGAGATCGTTCTCTCGCGTTTATGCGCGCACGTGCTTTATTACTCCGTCTCCCGGGCAGCATCTTAGTGATTCCAGTGCTCGTCAATCAGCGAGACCAACGCCGCAACGTTTCTTTTCTTCGGCCTGTCTCCTTCGTCTCTTCTCTTTCTTTCGATCTCCTTCTCTTTCTCTTTCTTTCTCTCTTTCTTTCTTTCTTTATCTCTCTTACACACACACATACACACACACATATATATATATATATTTGTACATACATATATGTACAGTGCACCGCTTTTTCTTCTGATCCTCCCCTCCCCCCCCCCCGTCTCTTCATCCCTTTCTTTCCTCGGTAGGAAAGGGTCACGGCCTCGGAGCAGGTGCCCAAAACCGCGGCTGCACCAATACAACCAAGACTGACATGCATTTTGGTCATGCGCACCGACGTACGAACCGTTACGTAAATCTTCCTTGCCTCGTGTTACTCCTTCTTTTTATTTATTTATTTATTTTTTTTCTTTCTTTCTTTCTTTCTTTCTTTTGTTTTCCTTTCTCTTTTCTTTTTCACCTTTACTTTTTATTTTTCTTCTTTTATTCCTCTCCTTTCCTTGGCTCATCTTATTCCCTTCTCTTTCTTTTCCTTCGTTTTCGTCTTCGTCTTCGTCTCTTTTTCCATCGGGAATACCTTTTACGTTCGAGAATACGATCGTTGTTCGATGCTTTGCATTCGATCCTCTCTTGCAGACGAACCTCGTAGAGCTCTTTTTAGAGTCGTTGAATCTTTGATTTTACGAGGTCTCGTTAGAACCGCTTCATATCCCTTGCTTCTACCTTCGTGGATCTTCTTTTGAATTACGCGAGGATTTTCTTTTAATAATTATTAAAAGAAATATATATATATGGAACTCGAAAACAGAGACAGAAAGAAAGACAAAGAGAGAGAGAGAGAGAGAGAGAGAGAGAGAGAGAGAGAGAGAGAGAGATTTGAATCGACAAATAATTGAGTGTAATTTAATAATTAAATTTTGTTAACGTTTGATAATGACGGAATAACAAATTAATAATCATATCATTATTGACATCATTCAGAATTCATCATGTATCATTATTGAAATTACTTTGATTGATGAGATTTCTACGTGTATTTTAAATGAATGTACTTGATTGATTTGTCATTTATATTATCTAATATTTATTTTGATTAAATTGTTATTGTGTGATTGGATAAGAGAGTTTACGTATCTTACGTTTTCCTATTTTTTTTTCCTTTTTTTTTTTTTTTTTTTTCTTTTGTTAAAATAATCGGCAAAAGATCAAAATGATAGAATCGAATCGTCATTAAAGTAAGTCGTTTATTTACGCGATCGAGTTAATCATCGAACGAAAGAACGATTCGACATTCTCGAGAGTCCACGACAAGCCGTCGACAGTGTGCTAAGCCTTTAAAGACTTCTCCTTCGTTGTCGAAGCTTCGAAGTCACATGGGGAAAAAGTGTGGTAGGCGTAGAGAAAGATCGCCGATTGCGTTTGTCTCGTCGAGTGAGACTCGACGGCGTGTTCGCCATTAATCAAGCGAAGAGAAGGACAAACGATTACGCCGACGTCTCGTTGCTTGAACGTGATCGCCTTCAAAAGTTCCAAGACCCGATCGATGACGAATGAGACTTGACTCTGAAAAGGAAAGAAATAGATACCTACACGCACATACACGCACATATATTTTTCGTAAATATTTATTAATCCACAAATTTTTTCATTGAAAATTTTTTTTCAAATAATAAATGAAAAATTATGATTTTATTTAAATTTCCCCGATGAAATCAGATTTCTGTCATATTTATTCTCTACGAATTATTTTATTTAGCAAGTTCAAGCAAAAGTGGACATTGATTTAAATAATTTACGTTTTCGATCTTAAGAATAATTTAATACACGTATGCTTTCTCTCTCTCTCTTTCTTTCTTTTTTTTTTTTTTTACATTAATTTTGATACTCACATTTTAATACATTATTCTTGATTGTAAGCTTTATCTGATTTTACTTTTGATCTTTTTTTACTAATCGTAAGGAAGAACAAAAAAGGAAAGAGCAAGGATTTAAATCCGATCGAGTCGAGGCTCGCTCCTGTCGTGATCGACAAAGATCGATGATCCGAGGTCCATCCTTTACTCTTCGCGATAACTTTTCACTTCTCTAGTCGTGGTCAGACTCGTTAGTCCTGTTGTATTCTCGATCATGACCAAGGATAAAAGATTACCAGACCTTTACGTTTGACCGAAAATAAATCGTTTTCTTTTGTTTCTTCTTCTTCTTCTTCTTCTTCTTCTTCTTCTTTTTCTTCTTCTTCTTCTTTTTCTTCTTCTTCTTCTTTCGCATTAATAAATTTCGTAGTAACCAGCGATTCTATATGAATGAACGTAAATTCTTTTTCATAAATTTTCAACTTCTCCTTTTGCATTAAAATTTTATTTAAATTAAATATCACAACTGTTTTGTAAATCGTATAAAATTTATTACATTCATTCATTATTTAATATTTATTTCCAATGTCCAATGACAAATTTAATAAATACATTATTTCCAACTTCGCTCGTAATAATCTTCACGAATCGAATGTTTTTACATACATAATTTAATAGGAATATTATTAAAACCATTATTCGATTAAAAGGTAGAGGACACACATATAGAGAAAAAGAGAGAGAAAAAGAGAGAGAAAGAGAGAGAGAGAGAGAGAGAGAGAGAGAGAAGAAAATAATAAAAAGAGAAAAAAGAAATAAGAATAAATGGGACAACGTTCCTCCAACTCGCCATTACAATTCGACATGGCGAGCGTACCACGCGGTTTGGTACTTACACGTCTTA